>NW_026943818.1:21890723-22190723 GCF_035594765.1 Anolis carolinensis
AAAGGATGCCCCAGAGGCAGGAAGAAGACAGCAGATAAGCTTTTCAATGCTAATTAAAGTGATTAAGTACACAACATTCACACTGACCTCTCTCACCCTAGACTTTCCACAGATATATATCAACCTCTTTGCTTAGTTTTCTCCATACCTCACAACCTCTGAGGATGCCTGCCATAGATGTGGGCGAAACGTCAGGAGAGAATGCTTCTGGAACATGGCCACACAGCCCGAAAGACATACAACAACCCTGTGATCCCGGCCATGAAAGCCTTCGACAACACTTATCATTATTTATTTATGTACAGTAGAGTCTCACTTATCCAACACTCGCTTATCCAACGTTCTGGATTATCCAACGCATTTTTGTAGTCAATGTTTTCAATACATCATGATATTTTGGTGCTAAATTCGTAAATACAGTAATTACTACATAGCATTACTGCATATTGAACTACTTTTTCTGCCAAATTTGTTGTATAACCTGATGTTTTGGTGCTTAATTTGTAAAATCATAACCTAATTTGATGTTTAATAGGCTTTTCCTTAATGTCTCCTTATTATCCAACATATTCGCTTATCCAACATTCTGCCGGCCCATTTATGTTGGATAAGTGAGACTCTACTGTATTTATTTTATTTTATTTTATTTATTTACTACATTTATATCCCACCCTTCTCACCCCGAAGGGGACCCAGAGCGGCTTACAAATTAAATTTACTTACAATATTATATTATTAGCATAGCACAATACTGGCAATAAATTACTATATTGTACTACATCAATATACTGTAATATTATTAGTAATATTACATGTAATATAATATATAATTAATATTATATTGTATTATTAGTATTATATTGTATTACAAAATAATATTGATATGATATGCATATACAATATATATTATATATTATTATAAATTATATTGTATATATGTACATATGTATGTGTGTGTGTATATATACTGTATATACTCAAGTATAAGCTTAGTTTTTCAGCCCTTTTTCAGCCCTTGGCTTATACTCGGGTGAGGGTCCTGGTTGGCTTATATTAGGGTCAGCTTATACTCAAGAATACATGGTACATTCATTATTTTTCTCTATTATTATTGGTATTATTACATTTATTATTTTTCTCTATTATTGTTGCTATTACATTCATTTTAATCTATTTTTATTATTATTAATACATTTATTATTTCACTCTGAGATTATTATTATTATTATTGCATTTATTTTACTCTATTATTACTTGTATTATTTTACTCTATTACTATGAAAAGGATACATAAGCACATTTACATTGAAGAAGATGAGAATAATGTTTTGATCAGAGTTAGACGGTCTTGAATTTGAGCTTTATGTAAATATTCAAAAACATTTAACCTACTGATGCCTCAATTAACGTAATTTTATTGGCATCTATTTTTATTTCTGAAATTTACCACCCTCGGCTTATACTGGAGTCAATGTTTTCCCAGTTTTTTTGTGGTAAAATTAGGTGCCTCAGCTTATATTCGGGTTGGCTTATATTCGAGTATATATGGTATATATACATACATATACATATATATAATTAGCATAGCATGTTACTGGTGGGAGTAATATAAATTTACTACATTTATATCCCGCCCTTCTCACCCCGAAGGGGACTCAGAGTGGCTTACAAATTATATGTACATACAATATATTATATTATTAGCATAGATCAATATTGGCATTATATACTATATTTTTTTAAAAATTAAAAAATATTCTAATAATATTCATAGATCAATATTAGCATTATATTATATATATATATATTTAAAATTTAAAAAAATATTCCAATAACAATATTAACAACAATTATTATTATTATTATTTAAAAAATCCAATAACAATATTAACAACAATTATTATTATTATTATTAATAATAATGTTCTCATCTTTCTTAGCTGGGACACAGCTGGCCAGGAACGCTTCAAATGCATCGCTTCGACTTATTACCGTGGAGCCCAAGGTCAGATTAATGGGGGAAACTGGGGTCCATTGCTCCCCAATCTTTCCTTGGCAAGGGATGATGGGAGTTGTAGTGTTAACCTATCTTGAGTCATTCTTATGATGGTCCTTTCCCTCATTTTGCAGCCATCATTATAGTCTTCGATGTGAGCGACGTGGCGTCCCTTGACCACGCAAGGTGAGTGGCTAGTGGATGATGGGACTTGTAGTCTAAGTGTTTGTGGTGCCTGGATGATGGGACTTGTAGTCTAAGTGTTTGTGGTGCCTGGATGATGGGACTTGTAGTCTAAGTGTTTGTGGTGCCTGGATGATGGGACTTGTAGTCTAAGTGTTTGTGGCGCCTGGATGATGGGACTCGTCGTCTAAGTGTTTGTGGTGCCTGGATGATGGAACTTGTAGTCTAAGTGTTTGTGGCGCCTGGATGATGGGACTTGTAGTCTAAGTGTTTGTGGTGCCTGGATGATGGGACTTGTAGTCTAAGTGTTTGTGGCGCCTGGATGATGGGACTTGTAGTCTAAGTGTTTGTGGTGCCTGGATGATGGGACTTGTAGTCTAAGTGTTTGTGGTGCCTGGATGATGGGACTTGTAGTCTAAGTGTTTGTGGCGCCTGGATGATGGGACTCGTCGTCTAAGTGTTTGTGGTGCCTGGATGATGGAACTTGTAGTCTAAGTGTTTGTGGCGCCTGGATGATGGGACTTGTAGTCTAAGTGTTTGTGGTGCCTGGATGATGGGACTTGTAGTCTAAGTGTTTGTGGCGCCTGGATGATGGGACTTGTAGTCTAAGTGTTTGTGGTGCCTGGATGATGGGACTTGTAGTCTAAGTGTTTGCGGCGCCTGGATGATGGGACTTGTAGTCTAAGTGTTTGTGGCGCCTGGATGATGGGACTTGTAGTCTAAGTGTTTGTGGCGCCTGGATGATGGGACTTGTAGTCTAAGTCTTTGCGGCGCCTGGATGATGGGACTTGTAGTCTAAGTGTTTGCGGTGCCTGGATGATGGGACTTGTAGTCTAAGTGTTTGCGGCGCCTGGATGATGGGACTTGTAGTCTAAGTGTTTGCGGCGCCTGGATGATGGGACTTGTAGTCTAAGTGTTTGCGGCACCTGGATGATGGGACTTGTAGTCTAAGTGTTTGCGGCGCCTGGGTGATGGGACTTGTAGCCTAAGTGTTTGTGGCGCCTGGATGATGGGACTTGTAGCCTAAGTGTTTGTGGCGCCTGGATGATGGGACTTGTAGTCTAAGTCTTTGCGGAGCCTGGATGATGGGACTTGTAGTCTAAGTGTTTGCGGTGCCTGGATGATGGGACTTGTAGTCTAAGTCTTTGCGGTGCCTGGATGATGGGACTTGTAGTCTAAGTGTTTGCGGTGCCTGGGTGATGGGACTTGTAGTCTAAGCATGTGGTGCCTTAAATAGCATCTTGCTGGGACTTGTAGTCTAAGTGTTTGCTGATGATGATCTTGCATGACTTAGACAATTTATTTTCCCCCCAAAATTGGAATTTGTTGTCCGAAGGAGTTGCTTTCTCTAGCGTGATGATGGGACTTGTAGTCCATTTCCCAAATAAAGTTTTCCTTCCCCAAGGCAATGGCTTCAGGATGCCTTGAAGGAGAACGACCCGTCCAGCGTCATCCTCTTCTTGGTCGGGACCAAAAAGGACCTCTGTGTAAGTAGATCCCATCATCCCTCTCCCCCCAGTTTGGGGATTTTGGGAGTTATAGTCCCCAAAAGAGCCCAATTGCCACCCTTAATGTCCCTCTTTCCAGCCTCCTGCCCAGTACAGTCTTATAGAACAGGACGCCCTCAAAGTTGCCAAAGAGATGCAGGCCGAATTCTGGGCCGTTTCCTCGCTGACAGGTAAGACCCAAATTGGATTGTTATGATATTGGCCAATGATCCCTGTCCTCTTGACCTTGTTATTTATTGTCTATTTTAATTGTACAGTTGTATTTTTTAATATTCTCAATTTTTGACTATGTAATGTATTTTGTTTTGATTGGAAACCGCCCTGAGTTCCCTCGGGGAGATAGGGCGGTATATAAATAATAATAATAATAATTATTATTATTATTATTACATCACATGGACTCTGTTTTCAATGGAGATTTTGAAAAGGGAACCTCCCGTGGGCGCTTTGAGTGGGAATTTCCCTCCGTGGGTCAGTCTAGATGGCCTCTGGGAGCACTTTTCAAGCCTATGAGGAGAATAGTATTTCACAGCTTCAAATAGTCTAATAATAATAATAATAATAGTGTCCGACGTGTGATCCAATACAACAGCCAGCAGAGTGTCTGCTGTGGACTCATCTTGTGTTTCAGATAATAATAATAATTGATATAAATGACATTTTTGAATATTTTTAAAAAATATTCCAATAACAATATTAGCAATTATAGCAAATATTACCATTATATATATATATAATAATTTATAATAATATTGTGCTGTGCAATAATAATAATGTGCTGTCAAAGGCATTCATGGCAGGAATCACAGGCCATACAGCCCAGAAAATTCAAAGCAACCCAATAATAATAATAATAATTTTTTCCCCTGTGTCAGTCGCTTCTGGAGTGAGAGAATTGGCCGTCTGCAAGGACGTTGCCCAGGGGACGCCCAGATGTTTCGATGTTTTACCATCCTTGTGGGAGGCTTCTCTCATGTCCCCGCATGGAGCTGGAGCTGATAGAGGGAGCTCATCCACGCTCTCCCCGGGTGGGATTCGAACCTGGCAGCCTTCAGGTCAGCAACCCAACCTTCAAGTCACAAGGCTTTAACCCACTACACCACTGGGGGCTCAATAATAATAATAATAATAATAATAATAATGATGATACAAAATATTGCCATCTTATATATATGGGACCCCATTTTTAAAAAATCCAATAATAATAATAGATACAAAATACTGACATTTTATATATATGGGACCCTATTAAAATATTCCAATAATAATAGTAATAGTAATAATAGATGCAAAATATTGCCATTATATATATATGGGATCCCATTTAAGAAAAAAAAAATCTAATAATAGAAAAGATTACACAATACCAGAATTTAAAGATCAAACTGCAAAGATTGTGACACAAGCCAAAGTGGTCCCAGAAGTGATCGGCACACTGGATGCAGTGCCTAAAGACCTTGGCCAGCAGTTAAAAAAATTAGGCACTGACAAAATGACCATCCATCTGCTGCAAAAGGCCACCCTACTCGGATCTGCATGTATTAAGGGAATCCTTCGGGGGAGATAAAGCAGGGGATAAATAAATATAATAATAATAACAACAACTGCAAAAGGCCACCCTACTGGGATCTTCACGCATCATCTGAAAATAAATCACACAGCCCTAGACACTTGGGAAGTGTTCGACTTGTGATTTTGTGATATGAAATCCAGCATATCTATCTTGTTTGCTGTGTCATAATAATAATAATAATAATAATAATAATAATAATAATAATAATAATACATCACACAGTCCTAGACACTTGGGAAGTGTTCGACTTGTGATTTTGTGATATGAAATCCAGCATGTCTATCTTGTTTGCTGTGTCGTAATAAAATAATAATAATATAATACACTATAATTAATGCAATATAATACTAACAATAATACAATATAATGTCATAAAATTATGACATATAAATATGTCATAAAATAAAAATAATAAATTATTATTAATAAATAATACTTTTAAAAATTTAAATATTTAATATTTTAAGCTTTGATTTTATGTGTTTATATGTGTTATATGTGCATCGAATTGTGCCATGTGTAAGCTGCCTTGAATTATTATTGTAATAATAATATAGTACAATATAGTAATATATAATGCTTATATTGTACTATACTAATAATATAATATTTTGTATGTATATAACTTAAAAGCTGCCCTGAGTCCCCTTCGGGGTGAGAAGGGCAAGATATGAATGTCACTAAGAAATAAATAATAATAATAATAATAATAATAATAATAATAATAATAATAAATAGTACAATATAGTAATATATAATGCTTATATTGTACTGTGCTAATAATATAATTTATTGTATGTACATATAACTTGTAAGCCGCCCTGAGTCCCCTTTGGGGTGAGAAAGGCGGGGTATAAATGGGGCAAATAAATAATAAATAAATTAATAACCCATTGGGTGAATGCTAATAAAAAAAATGTTAAAATAGCCATTGTCATCATTCCAAATTCAAAATGAGAAGAGAACCCAAAGGCGACAAAGAATGGCTTTGCAACGGAGCTTGGGTGTCCTACCTGCCAAGGGTGGTTTTGCCGGTTGGGGCTCGCCTAGATAACCTTTAGGGTCCCCTCTCTGTGCTGGGAAGGGCTATTGAAACCTGATTTCCTTCCCAGGCGAAGGCGTGAGGGACTTCTTCTTCCGAGTGGCCGCCTTGACCTTCGAAAGCAGCGTCTTGGCCGAACTGGAGCGAAGCCATTTGCGCCGCATCGGGGACGTTGTCCGTAAGTGGATCTGCCTTTGAGATCATGAGGACTAGAAACCTCCCAAATACAGTTGATAACAATATAACAAAACTAGCTGTGCCCGGCCACGCGTTGCTGTGGCGAAGTATGGTGGTATGGCAAATAAAGTATTGAGGAATTGGTGGTAGTTAAGGTAAAGGATCCCCTGGGCTGAGTGGGTTGCTAGGAGACCAAGTGAGCGGAGCTTAGCCTTCTAACTGGCAGCAATTGAATAATGGCATTGAATGTTTGCCCTATGTGTGTTATAATGTGATCCGCCCTGAGTCCCCTTCGGGGTGAGAAGGGCGGAATATAAATACTGTAAATAAATAAATAAATAAATAAATAGGATAAAAACAATTATTCCTCTCCCTCTAATTAGGACTTTATTTTTCTTTCCTTTTTGTTGTATCAACCTAGAGGCATGGATGAGGGGTTGTGATGTCAATTTTCGAGGTTGTGGGGTGTTTACTTTTGTTGTTTTGTCCGCTGCCGTGATGCCATCACTCTTTTATATATATAGATATAGTACTGTACATACTCAAGTATAACCCTAGTTTTTCAGCCCTTTTTAAGGACTGAAAAAAAACCTCCTCGGCTTATACTCGGGTGAGGGTCCTGGTGGGCTTATATTCAGGTCGGCTTATACTCATGTATATATGGTATATTTATTATTTTACTCTATTATTGTTACTTTTACATTTATTTTACTCTATTTTTATTATTAATAATACATTTATTATTATTTTTTTCCATGACCAAAGGGGTTTTAGAAATTTATTGTATAGAACTGCTCTTTCCAATACAAAAGAATGAACAGAGAGCTCTTTTATATGTGCTCTACCATAAAGTATTTTTTCAGGGTATACAAAAAACCCCAACTTTAAAAACATAAAGATGCACTTTGAAATAAATAAGTTTAACTCTTTGCAAATTTACTTTTTTACATTTTTAATACCAGGCTCCCCCATTTCAAAAACATCCCTTTATTAAGAATGAATAAAAAATGAAATCCTTGGTGGGTTACTCACATTGGAACCAAAAAATAAGGGATGCAATTAAAAATGAAGTATGTTTAACAGCAGCAAGGAGTGTCCAAATGATGATGGATACTGTAACGTGCATCATTGCAATCGACATGTTTTCATCCACATGGAAGAAATAAGACAGATCAGTTTGCTTGTACTGTCTTTAAATATTACTGCTGAAACTGTTTTTCTTACAATTTGTTTGGAAATTATTTTACTCTATTATTACATTTATTATTTTACTGCATTTATTATTATTACATTTATTATTTCACTATTAGTATTAAAAGGATACATAAGCACATTGACATTGAAGATGAGAATAATGATTTAATCAGAGTTGGACAGTCTATGTAAATACAGTAGAGTCTCACTTATCCAAGCCTCGCTTATCCAAGCTTCTGGATTATCCAACACATTTTTGTAGTCAATGTTTTCAATACATTGTGATACAGTAGAGTCTCACTTATCCAAGCCTCGCTTATCCAAGCCTCTGGATAATCCAAGCCATTTTTGTAGTCAATGTTTTCAATATATCATGATATTTTGGTGCTAAATTCATAAATACAGTAATTACAACATAACATTACTGCGTATTGAACTACTATTTTGGTCAAATTTGTTGTATAACATGAAGTTTTGGTGCTTAATTTGTAAAATCATAACCTAATTTGATGTTTAATAGGCTTTCCTTAATCCCTCCTTATTATCCAAGATATTCGCTTATCCAAGCTTCTGCTGGCCCGTTTAGCTTGGATAAGTGAGACTCTACTGTATTTTGATGCTAAATTAGTAAATACAGTAATTACTACATAGCATTACTGTGTATTGAACTACTTTTTCTGTCAAATTTGTTGTATAGCATGATGTTTTGGTGCTTAATTTGTAAAATCATAACCTAATTTGATGTTTAATAGGCTTTTCCTTAATCCCTCCTTATTATCCAAGATATTCGCTTATCCAACATTCTGCTGGCCCGTTGGTTGGATAAGTGAGACTCTAGTGTAATACATTTATTATTTTACTCTATTTATTATTACATTTATTATTTTACTGCATTTATTATTATTATTATTATTACATTTATTATTGCAGTCTATTATTATTAAAAGGATACATAAGCACATTTACATTGAAGAAGATGAGAATCATGATTTGATCAGTCTTATCTTAAATTAGAGCTTGATGTAAATATTCAAAAACATTTAACCTACTGAGGCCTCAATTAATGTAATTTTATTGGTATCTACAGTAGAGTCTCACTTATCCAACATAAACGGGCCAGCAGAATGTTGGATAAGCAGGAGGGATTAAGGAAAAGCCTATTAAACATCAAATTAGGTTATGATTTTACAAATTAAGCACCAAAACATCATGTTATACAACAAATTTGACAGAAAAAGTAGTTCAATACGAAGTAATGCTATGTAGTAATTACTGTATTTACAAATTTAGCACCAAAATATCATGTTTTGAAAACATTGACTACAAAAATGCGTTGGATAATTTAGAATGTTGGATAAGCGAGTGTTGGATAAGTGAGACTCTACTGTATTTTACTCTATTTTTATTTTATTATGACACAGCAAACAAGATAGATAAGCTGGATTTCGTATCACAAAATCACAAGTCAAACACTTCAGTGTCTAGGACTGTGTGATGTATTTTCGGATGATGCGCACAGATCCCAGTAGGGTGGCCTTTTGCAGATGACAGATCGTGATCTTGTCTATTTTTATTATTAATAATACATTTATTATTACATTTATTATTTTACTGCATTTATTATTATTATTACATTTATTATTTCACTCTTATTATTAAAAGGATACATAAGCACATTTACATTGAAGAAGATGAGAATAATGATTTAATCAGAGTTGGACAGTCTTATCTTAAATTAGAGTTTTAGGTAAATATTCAAAAACATTTAACCTTCTGAGGCCTCAATTAATGTAATTTTATTGGTATCTATTTTTATTTCTGAAATTTCCCACCCTCAGCTTATACTTGAGTCAATGTTTTCCCAGTTTTTTGTGGTAAAATTAAGTGCCTCGGCTTATATTCGGGTCGGCTTATACTCGAGTATATACGGTAATTCCCGGGCCTCTGTGTCTTCCTCTTGCAGGGATCCACAGCAACGAACGGGATTTGTACCAGACGGAAAAGCGCCGGAAATCCAATTGCTGCCAATGAGGACACGGCATTTGCCCGCTGCTGTATTTGCACTGAACTTTTGTACCAGTTTCCGAAACCAAAGGAAAACCGAAATGATCTGTGTCTTGGATGGATCGGGACCATCTTCCCAATGGAAACCTTCATTGCATTCCCACTCCAAATTATAATTTTTCTAGCTTTGTGGAAATCCAAAGCCATACTTATACCAATTTAATAATAATAATAATAATAATAATAATAATAATAATAATAATAATAATAATAGTGTATGATCCAGTACAACAGCCAGCAGTGTCTGCTGTGGACTCAAATTCAAATAATTCAAATAATAATAATAATACCCAGTGTTGAAAAGCGCAACCATGCTGTCCCACCTTTTCTGGATATTATTTACAGGATTTATTATGGATAATAAAATTAGATTTTTCCAAAATCTTGCCGTTGTTTCTTTTTTGGAAGATGGGTGTTACAGTACATAAAGGCACACAAACGGCTCAAATCTTTAGACCCATATTATTATTACAATCTACTGTGTTCGAATCACTCCGAGCCTTCCTGGGCCCCGTTGGCGTCTAATCGGTGGGCGTTGAATCGGGGCATCATCTCCGTCGGGACGCAGTGGCTCCACTTGTATTGCTTTTTCAGCCGTCGGCCTCCTTCACTGTCTTCGATGCAAATGGCAGCGATGCCTAGTGGGTAGGGCGGCATGAAAAGCAACGGAAGGGAAACATATATGGTAATATAGAATGCTTATATTGTGCTATGCTAATAATATAATATATTGTCTGTACATATAACTTGTAAGCCGCCCTAAATCCCCTTTGGGGTGAGAAGGGCGGGATATAAATGTCGCTAATAATAATAATAATAATAATAATAATAATAATAAAAATAAATAGTACAATATAGTAATATATAATGCTTATATTGTGCTATGCTAATAATATAATATATTGTATGTACATATAACTTGTAAGCCGCCCTAAATCCCCTTCGGGGTGAGAAGGGCAGGATAGAAATGTCACTAAGAAATAAATAATAATAATAAATAGTACAATATAGTAATATAGAATGCTTATATTGTGCTATGCTAATAATATAATATATTGTCTGTACATATAACTTGTAAGCCGCCCTAAATCCCCTTTGGGGTGAGAAGGGCGGGATATAAATGTCGCTAATAATAATAATAATAATAATAATAATAATAATAATAATAATAATAATAATAAATAGTACAATATAGTAATATATAATGCTTATATTGTGCTATGCTAATAATATAATATATTGTATGTACATATAACTTGTAAGCCGCCCTAAATCCCCTTTGGGGTGAGAAGGGCGGGATATAAATGTCGCTAATAATAATAATAATAATAATAATAAAAATAAATAGTACAATATAGTAATATATAATGCTTATATTGTGCTATGCTAATAATATAATATATTGTATGTACATATAACTTGTAAGCCGCCCTAAATCCCCTTTGGGGTGAGAAGGGCGGGATAGAAATGTCACTAAGAAATAAACAATAATAATAAATAGTACAATATAGTAATATATAATGCTTATATTGTGCTATGCTAATAATATAATATATTGTATGTACATATAACTTGTAAGCCGCCCTAAATCCCCTTCGGGGTGAGAAGGGCGGGATAGAAATGTCACTAAGAAATAAACAATAATAATAATAAATAGTACAATATAGTAATATAGAATGCTTATATTGTGCTATGCTAATAATATAATATATTGTATGTACATATAACTTGTAAGCCGCCCTAAATCCCCTTTGGGGTGAGAAGGGCGGGATATAAATGTCGCTAATAATAATAATAATAATAATAATAATAATAATAATAATAATAAAAATAAATAGTACAATATAGTAATATATAATGCTTATATTGTGCTATGCTAATAATATAATATATTGTATGTACATATAACTTGTAAGCCGCCCTAAATCCCCTTTGGGGTGAGAAGGGCGGGATGGAAATGTCACTAAGAAATAAACAATAATAATAAATAGTACAATATAGTAATATATAATGCTTATATTGTGCTATGCTAATAATATAATATATTGTATGTACATATAACTTGTAAGCCGCCCTAAATCCCCTTCGGGGTGAGAAGGGCGGGATAGAAATGTCACTAAGAAATAAACAATAATAATAAATAGTACAATATAGTAATATATAATGCTTATATTGTGCTATGCTAATAATATAATATATTGTATGTACATATAACTTGTAAGCCGCCCTAAATCCCCTTCGGGGTGAGAAGGGCGGGATAGAAATGTCACTAAGAAATAAACAATAATAATAATAAATAGTACAATATAGTAATATAGAATGCTTATATTGTGCTATGCTAATAATATAATATATTGTATGTACATATAACTTGTAAGCCGCCCTAAATCCCCTTTGGGGTGAGAAGGGCGGGATAGAAATGTCACTAAGAAATAAATAATAATAATAAATAGTACAATATAGTAATATATAATGCTTATATTGTGCTATGCTAATAATATAATATATTGTATGTACATATAACTTGTAAGCCGCCCTAAATCCCCTTTGGGGTGAGAAGGGCGGGATAGAAATGTCACTAAGAAATAAACAATAATAATAAATAGTACAATATAGTAATATATAATGCTTATATTGTGCTATGCTAATAATATAATATATTGTATGTACATATAACTTGTAAGCCGCCCTAAATCCCCTTCGGGGTGAGAAGGGTGGGATAGAAATGTCACTAAGAAATAAACAATAATAATAATAAATAGTACAATATAGTAATATAGAATGCTTATATTGTGCTATGCTAATAATATAATACATTGTATGTACATATAACTTGTAAGCCGCCCTGAGTCCCCTTCGGGGTGAGAAGGGCGGGATATAAATGTCAATAATAATAATAATAATAATAATAATAATAATAATAATAATAATAAATGGGTTCTTTTGCTGCCCCAAACCCTGAGGTTGTCCCACGATGATCGTAAGGCTTCCCTACCTGCCACTCGGCCTCCTTGCCGCTCCACCAGTTGGACAGCGGCCTGCATGGTGCCTCCCGTCTCGACCCACTGGTCCACCAGTAAGACCCGGAGGCCTGCGATTGGGAGGGAATGGGAACAAAGGAACAATTATAATAGGTAAAGGTTTTCCCCTGATTTTAAGTCCAGTCATGTCTGACTCTGGGGGTTGGTGCTCATCTTCATTTCTAAGCTGAAGAGCCGGCGTTGTCCGTAGACACCTCCAATAGTGTGTTATTATTATATTGTATTACATTATAATATTATTATCAATATTATATGTATATATAAAATATTATATTATTAGCATAGCATAATATGAGTATTCTATGTTATTATATTGTTATATTGACTCCATTGCTCCTTCCCACCAGATGCTGTCCTGCCCCTAAGCCAGTGCTTGAAATTAAATCCAGACAAAAATATTACGTTTTAAGTAAAGTAAAAGTAAAGGTCTTATATTAAGTCTAGTCGAGTCTGACTCTGGAGGTTGGTGCTCATCTCCTTTCTAAGCCAAAGAGCCGGCGTTGTCCGTAGACACCTCCTAGGTCAAGTGGCCGGCATGACGGCATGAGCACTGTTACTTGGTACCTATTGATCTACTCATATTGGCATGTTTTCGAACTGCTAGGTTGGCAGAAGCTGGGGCTATCAGCGGGAGCTCACCCCACTCGCTGGATTCGAACTGCTGACTTTTCGGTCAGCTCAGCGGTTTAACCTGCTGCGCCACTGGGGTACTAATAAAGTATTATCTCATTATTAGATTCTGGGAAACCGCGTCAACTGCGTGGAAGTATCTACTGACCTGGGCCAATGGCGTCTGTCCGCACCTCCATGAACTTGTCCCTCCCGGAGTAGTCCCGGTAGGGCTGTTGTAGGGTCTCCACGCAGAGATGACCGGCTTTGCGGATGGCCAGGAAGCCCTTCTGCAGCGCGTTGGCCATGGCCGCCCCTGAGAAGAGGGGCAGAGGAGAGTCAGGCTCCCCTTGACAGTTCAGACTAAAACCCAGAGCGGGTTCACCGCTCCGCCCGGGAGTTGCAGCTGACCCAGGATGAAGCCCATGGCGTCGATGCCCGCCACCAAGTCAATGGCCTCGTCCCGAAAAGGCCGGACGAGGTCCTCCACGCAGTCGTGCAAAGCCTGGCGAGCAAGGGAGAAAAAGCCAAATCAAGGGAGTCCTGGGAGTTGTAGTTTCCCAAGGTCTCCATCCTCCTCTGCTCCAAAAATGAGTGTCTTTCGACCAGACCGCAATCATAATAATAATGACCTAAGCTAAAGAGATCAAATGCAATTTTGGTCTCCATGGCCCAATGCTAGGGAATCCTGGGAGTTGTAGTTTCCCAAGGTCTCCATCCTCCTCTGCCCCAAAAATGAGTGCCTTTCGAATAGACAGCAATAATAATAATAATAATAATAATAATAATAATAATAATAATAATAATAATAATGACTTAAGCTAAAGAGATCAAATGCAATTTTGGTCTCCATGGCCCAATGCTAGGGAATCCTGGGAGTTGTAGTTTCCCAAGGTCTCCATCCTTCTTCTGCCCCTAAAATGAGTGCCTTTCGAATAGACAGCAATAATAATGATAATAATGATAATAATAATAATAATGACTTAAGCTATGGAGATCAAATGCAATTTCGGCACCACATTAGCCTCCATGGCCCAATGCTAGGGAATCCTGGGAGTTGTAGTTTCCCAAGGTCTCCATCCTCCTCTGCCCCAAAAATGAGTGCCTTTCGAATAGACAGCAATAATAATAATAATAATAATAATAATAATAATAATAATAATGACTTAAGCTATGGAGATCAAATGCAATTTCGGCACCACATTAGCCTCCATAGACCAATACTAGGGAATCCTGGGAGTTGTAGTTTCCCAAGGTCTCCATCCTTCTCTGCCCCCAAAATGAGTGTATTTCGACCAGACAGCAATAATAATAATAATAATAATAATAATAATAATAATAATAATGACTTAAGCTATGGAGATCAAATGCAATTTCGGCACCACATTAGCCTCCATGGCCCAATGCTAGGGAATCCTGGGAGTTGTAGTTTCCCAAGGTCTCCATCCTTCTCTGCCCCTAAAACGAGTGCCTTTCGAATAGACAGCAATAATAATAATAATAATAATAATAATAATAATAATAATAGCAGCACCACATTAGCCTCCATGGCTCAATGCTAGGGAATCCTGGGAGTTGTAGTTTCCCAAGGTCTCCATCCTCCTCTGCCCCCAAAATGAGTGTCTTTCGACCAGACAGCAATAATAATAATAATAATAATAATAATAGCACCACATTAGCCTCCATGGCTCAATGCTAGGGAATCCTGGGAGTTGTAGTTTCCCAAGGTCTCCATCCTCCTCTGCCCCCAAAATGAGTGTCTTTCGACCAGACAGCAATAATAATAATAATAATAATAATAATAGCACCACATTAGCCTCCATGGCCCAATGCTAGGGAATCCTGGGAGTTGTAGTTTCCCAAGGTCTCCATCCTTCTCTGCCCCTAAAATGAGTGCCTTTCGAATAGACAGCAATAATAATAATAATAATAATAATAATAATAATAATAATAATAATAATGACTTAAGCTATGGAGATCAAATGCAATTTCGGCACCACAGCCTCCATAGACCAATACTAGGGAATCCTGGGAGTTGTAGTTTCCCAAGGTCTCCATCCTCCTCTGCCCCCAAAATGAGTGTCTTTCGACCAGACAGCAATAATAATAATAATAATAATAATAATAATAATAATAATAATAGCACCACATTAGCCTCCATGGCTCAATGCTAGGGAATCCTGGGAGTTGTAGTTTCCCAAGGTCTCCATCCTTCTCTGGCCCCAAAATGAGTGTCTTTTGACCAGACAGCAATAATAATAATAATAATAATAATAATAATAATAGCACCACATTAGCCTCCATGGCCCAATGCTAGGGAATCCTGGGAGATGTAGTTTCCCAAGGTCTCCATCCTTCTCTGGCCCCAAAATGAGTGTCTTTTGACCAGACAGCAATAATAATAATAATAATAATAATAATAATAATAATAATAATAATAATAGCACCACATTAGCCTCCATGGCTCAATGCTAGGGAATCCTGGGAGTTGTAGTTTCCCAAGGTCTCCATCCTCCTCTGCCCCAAAAATGAGTGTCTTTCGACCAGACAGCAATAATAATAATAATAATAATAATAATAGCACCACATTAGCCTCCATGGCCCAATGCTAGGGAATCCTGGGAGTTGTAGCTTCCCAAGGTCTCCATTGTTCCCTGCCCCATAAGGGAGTGTGTGTGACTTTAACTATGGGAACAAATGCAATTTTGGCACCGCTTTAACCTCCATAGCCCAATGCTAGGGAGTCCTGGGAGTTGTAGTTTCCTAAGGTCTCACGTTTTTCTCTGCCATAGAGGGTGCCTCCCATCCAGCCTTTGCATAATAATAATAATAATAATAATAATAATAATAATAATAATAATAATAATAATAATAGAATCACAGAATCCTAGAATTGGAAGAGACCCCCAAGAGCCATCCAGTCCAATCCTTCCGCCATAAAAGCAGACTCAAGACCCAATCTGAACCCTCCTGACAGATGGCCATCCAGCCTTTGCATAATATTAATAATAATAATAGAATCACAGAATCCTAGAATTGGAAGAGATCCCCAAGGGCCATCCAGTCCAACCCTTCCGCCATAAAGGCAGACCCAAGACTCAATCCGATCCCTCCTGACAGATGGCCATCCAGCCTTTGCTTAATAATAATAATAATAATAATAGAATGACAGAATACTAGAATTGGAAGAGACCCCCAAGGGCCATCCAGTCCAACCCTTCTGCCATAACGGCAGACCCAAGACCCAATCTGATCCCTCCTGACAGATGGCCATCCAGCCTTTGCATAATATTAATAATAATAATAGAATCACAGAATCCTAGAATTGGAAGAGATCCCCAAGGGCCATCCAGTCCAACCCTTCCGCCATAAAGGCAGACCCAAGACTCAATCCGATCCCTCCTGACAGATGGCCATCCAGCCTTTGCTTAATAATAATAATAATAATAATAGAATGACAGAATACTAGAATTGGAAGAGACCCCCAAGGGCCATCCAGTCCAACCCTTCTGCCATAACGGCAGACCCAAGACCCAATCTGATCCCTCCTGACAGATGGCCATCCAGCCTTTGCATAATATTAATAATAATAATAGAATCACAGAATCCTAGAATTGGAAGAGATCCCCAAGGGCCATCCAGTCCAACCCTTCCGCCATAAAGGCAGACCCAAGACTCAATCCGATCCCTCCTGACAGATGGCCATCCAGCCTTTGCTTAATAATAATAATAATAATAATAATAATAATAGAATGACAGAATACTAGAATTGGAAGAGACCCCCAAGGGCCATCCAGTCCAACCCTTCTGCCATAACGGCAGACCCAAGACCCAATCTGATCCCTCCTGACAGATGGCCATCCAGCCTTTGCATAATATTAATAATAATAATAATAATAATAATAATAATAATAATAATAATAGAATCATAGAATACTAGAATTGGAAGAGACCCCCAAGGGCCATCCAGTCCAACCCTTCCGCCATAACAGCAGACTTAAGACTCAATCTGATCCTTCCTGACAGATGGCCATCCAGCCTTTGCTTAATAATAATAATAATAATAATAATAATAATAATAATAATAATAATAGAATGACCGAATACTAGAATTGGAAGAGACCCCCAAGGGCCATCCAGTCCAACCCTTCTGACATAACGGCAGACCCAAGACCCAATCTGATCCCTCCTGACAGATGGCCATCCAGTCTTTGCATAATAATAATAATAATAATTATAATAATAATAATATCCCGCTCTTCTCACCCCAAAGGGGACTCGAGTGGCTTACAAATCAAATGTACATACAATATATTATTAGCATAGCACAATATAAGCATTAAATTACTATATTGTACTATATCATTATATGGTAATATTATTAATAATATTACATTTCATATACAGTATAATATATAATTAATATTATATTATATTATTATTAGTATAATATTGAATTACATTATAATATTGTTATCAATATTATAAGTATATCCAATATATTATATGAATATGACAGTGACACCACTCTGATTGCCATATAACACAGAGCGATGGGGTCCTGGGATTTGTAGTTTACCTGGTGGTGGCAATAGAGGCGGGAAGGGTCCAGCCAGGCGTATTTGGGGCCCTTGACGTTGGGGGCCATCAGCGACAGGTACCAGCCCGGTTCCCTTGAGTCGGGGGCGCACTTCAAATCCCGCAGCATGACAAAGTACGGAGCACTAAGACATAAGAGGGCCAAAAGGGGGAAATAATCACAAGTACACATTTCTAAAAAGGTGGACTAGAATCATAGAATAGTAGAGTTGGAAGAGACCTCATGGGCCATCCAGTCCAACCCCCTGCTAAGAAGCAGGAAATCGCATTCAAAGCACCCCCGACAGATGGCCATCCAGCCTCTGCTTAAAAGCCTCCAAAGAAGGAGCCTCCACCACAACTCCCAAAGTGCCCTTGTTGTACTACAACTACCCAAATCCCATTTTGATTACTATATAGTCCCTTTTGTTCCTGAGTTACAACTGTTTTATGGACTACAACTCCCAAAAGTCCTTCACATGGTGCTTTCTTGGACCCCTATAGTCCCATTTTGGACTACAGCTTCCTTTTGGGGGAATGTCATGATCTCCAATTGTCGGCTGACAAAGAACAGATGCCAGCCATAAAACGGGCCAGCCATAAAACCTCAATTACCCTCTGGTATGTGAGAGCCCCTATATAAATGGGCCAAAGAGAAGGTTCCGGTATTCTGTACAATAAAACCTGTTGGAATCTACCAGCGTGTGTCTTGGCGCTTTTTCTGGTGGAAGACTGACCCACAGCACAACTGGGAGAAGAGAACCCAACAATTTGTACAGAATACCAGAACCTTCTCTTTGGCCCATTTATATACATTGGCCCCTTCATGGTCAAAAGACTAGTGAATGAAGTCACCGCAGAACTAGAACTCCCTCAATCCTACAGAATGATTCACCCAGTTTTCCACTTCAGTCTCCTCAAACCAGCTTCTGAGAGCTCCCAATGGCACCCAGTCAAGCCCCCGCCCCCACCCATCATGATAGGGGGCAACCAACACTATGAGGTGGCGGAAATATTAGATTCCAGAGTCAGGAAAAACACCCTCCAGTATTTCGTCAGGTGGAAGCATTTTCCTCTCAGTGAATCAGAATGGGTAAGGGATTCTGACATAAATGCACCCACACTCATCAAGAGGTTTCACGCTCAAAACCCACACAAACCTCTGTACAAGGGGGGAGGACTGTCTTTGGAGGGGGCGTGATGTCATGATCTCCAATCTTTGACATCTTCGGTCGGCTGACAAAGAACAGTTGCCAGCCATAAAACGGGCCAGCCATAAAACCTCAATTACCCTCTGGTATGTGAGAGCCCCTATATAAATGGGCCAAAGAGAAGGTTCTGGTATTCTGTACAATAAAACCTGTTGGAATCTACCAGCGTGTGTCTTGGTGCTTTTCCTGGTGGAAGACTGACCCACAGCACAACTGGGAGAAGAGAACCCGACAGGGAACTACCCAATTCTATTTTCGGCTCCCTTGCTTTGAACCACAACACCATAATGTGGGCTCCATACGCCCCTTGAAGGCCTGGAAAAGAGCCTTCTTTGGACTACAACTCCCATTTCAGACTTCAAAGACCCCTCCTTTGGGCCCAAGAGTCCTTTGCAGGCTAGAGATCCCTTAATTACTTACAGTTCCTTTGTTTCCTCTGGATTATAAAAGCAATCAAGGGACTGTCATGCCCAAAGCAGCGCTTTTCGGAGAGGAGTTGGACCCACCCGTATTCCCTTGGCCCCCAAAGTACCTGGGTCCCAAAGACGGACGGACTGGGCTGCGGCCTCTGGACGGACGCTTGACCGAGAAATGGACTTTGGAGGGAAAGGGAAGGGAAGGGCTCCTTGGCCGGAGGGAGCGGCAGCTGACCCGGTCAGTCTGGAGCCTGGAGCAAGTCCAAATTCCTTCTGCGGACAGAGAAGAAAAAGAAGAAAATGAAGAAGAAGGGACGCCATTCACAATTCATTCCCGGCCAGAAAGAGGCACGAAGAGTATCAGATGAGCGTTTGGTGAAAAACCCTAAAGTGACCCCAAAACTGGGTCTCATTTGCAAAGCCCCCAAAGTGACCCCAAAATTGGGTCTCATGTGAAAAGCCTGCAAAGTGACCACAAAACCAAAGTGACCCTAAAACTTGGTCTCACTCAAAAAGTCCCCAAAGTAACCTCAACACCAAAGTGACCCCAAAACTGAGTATAATGTGAAGAGTCTCCAAAGTGTCCCCAAAACTAGGTCTCATGTGAAAAGCCCGCAAAGTGTCCCCAAAACCAAAGTGACTCCAAAACTGGGTCTTATGTGAAAAGCCCCCAAAGTGTCTCCAAAACCAGAGACCCCTAAATTGGGTCTCATGTGAAAAGCCTCCAAAGTGACCCCAATACCAAAGTGACCCCAAAACTGAGTATCATGTGAAGAGCTCTCAAAGCGACCCCAAAATTAGGTATCATGTGAAGAGTCCCCAAATACCAAAGTGACCCCAAAACTGGGTCTCATTTGCAAAGCCCCCAAAGTGACCCCAAAATTGGGTCTCATGTGAAAAGCCTGCAAAGTGACCACAAAACCAAAGTGACCCTAAAACTTGGTCTCACTTAAAAAGTCCCCAAAGTAACCTCAAAACCAAAGTGACCCCAAAACTGAGTATAATGTGAAGAGTCTCCAAAGTGTCCCCAAAACTAGGTCTCATGTGAAAAGCCCGCAAAGTGTCCCCAAAACCAAAGTGACTCCAAAACTGGGTCTTATGTGAAAAGCCCCCAAAGTGTCTCCAAAACCAGAGACCCCTAAATTGGGTCTCACGTGAAAAGCCTCCAAAGTGACCCCAATACCAAAGTGACCCCAAAACTGAGTATCATGTGAAGAGCTCTCAAAGCGACCCCAAAATTAGGTATCATGTGAAGAGTCCCCAAATACCAAAGTGACCCCAAAACTGGGTCTCATGTGAAAAGTCCCCAAAATGACCCCAAAACCAGAGAGACCCCAAAACTAAATCTCATGTGAAGAGTCTCCAAAGTGACCCCAAAATTGGGTCTCATGTGAATATCCCTCAAAGTGACCCCAAAATTGGGTATCATGTGAAGAGTCCCCAAAGTGACCCCAAGACCAGGTATCACTTGAGAAGCCCCAAAAGTGACCCCAAAACTAAATCTCATGTGAAAAGCCCAAAGTGAACCCAAAACTAGCTTAGTTTGTACTTCGAATACCAAATGAAGGGCTAACTGAGCCCCAGAGGGTTTTTAATAATCTATCCCGTATTTATTATGGTCTTACCATTTATGTGTTTTAAATGCAATTTTTTATCCTTGTATTGTTGTTTTAATTGATATATTGTATTACTGTTTTATCTTTTTTATATTGTGATTTGTATTATGTTGCTGTTTATTTTGTCCTTATGTTGTTTGGGCCTCTGCCCCATGTAAGCCGCCCCGAGTCCCCGTGGGGAGATGGTGGCGGGGTTTAAATAAAGTTTTATTATTTTATTCTTATTATTATTTTATTATGACACAGCAAACAAGATAGATATGCTGGATTTCATATCACAAAATCACAAGTCGAACACTTCCCAAGTGTCTAGGACTGTGTGATGTATTTTCGGATGATGCGTGCAGATCCCAGCAGGGTGGCCTTTTGCAGCTGGCAGATCGTAATTTTGTCAATGTCTATTGTTTCCAAATGCCGGCACCCAAAATATTATTATTATTATTATTATTATTATTATTATTATTATTATTATTATTATCATCATCATCTGTGGGTGGTAAAAACACAAACAAACACTAGGGGCCGCTATTGCATTGTTGTTCAAATGCATTGATTGAAAGCCGAAGGTCCCGGGTTCCAATCCTGCCACCTCCGCCATTCCCAAATCTCAAAGTGAACTGAGAACACAGACCTCCCTTCCTGGCCTACCTGGCAGGGTCATGGTTAGAATCAAACACGTTATCCAGATAGGATATTGTAAATAGGAGTGTATTATTGTTGTTGTTGTTGCTATTAATAACTAAATAGTACACACAATTCCCATGGTATGGTTCTGTACGTTTGCACTTAAGTTGAATTTGTTTGAAAGTCAGATCAGTGACTTTTTTTTTTTTTAAATTTCGGTGACATTTTTAAAGTGTAACTCAAGCCAAATCTATATATATAAATGAGTGCTGGCATCACGGCGACCAACAAAACAACAGGCCCCCCAAGCTCGAAATTTGACAACACAACCCATCATCCACGCCTCTAGGTTGATACAACAAAAAGAAAAGAAAAATAAAGTCCTAATTAGAGGGAGAGCAATAATTGTTTTTATCCAATTGCTGCCAGTTAGAAAGCTAAGCTCTGTCCACTTGGTCTCCTAGCAACCCACTCAGCCCAGGAGACAGGCAAAGTTAGGCCTCACTTAGGCCTCTTCCACACTGCCTATAAAATACAGACACCACCAGACAACGCCACAGCAACGCGTGGCCGGGCACAGCTAGTAATATATATATTTCTTACGGAAGGATGGGGTCTGTTTTGCTGTCTGTGCCTCTGTTCCGGAGATTTCGCCCAAACAACTGGAAAAGTATCTCTCAACACTGGTCAAGGCTATGTCCACCGGAGTCTGAGCAAATCCCCGCAATCTTATCTGCAAAAGGGTAGGCAAGCTCTATCATCATGTAGCATTAATATATACAATGCTGCCTTATGCAAACTGAACCAAAAAAATATCCTTTTGTTCCACCAAAGAAAGGACATCCATAGCGGCAGATAAGGGACCAAGGTCTTCCTGATGGCAGGAAATAGCTATATGACAACATTCGGGGGGAAAATGTTCTGTTCCTGGCTTAAAAGTGTTATTTCCTGTTTAATTTTAACTTGCTTTGAAAGTAGCCATTTCTCACCCCGAAGGGGACTCTGAGCAGCTTATGAGTAGGAAACAATCCGATGCCACATATACAAACATAGCAAAGGTAAAGGTTTCCCCCTGACATTAAGTCTAGTTATGTCCAAATCTGGGGTTGGTGCTCATCTCCATTTCTAAGCTGAAGAGCCGGCGTTGTCCATAGACACCTCCAAGGTCATGTGGCCACTGGCATGACTGCATGAAGCGCCGTTATCTTACCACCAGAACGGTACCTATTGATCTACTCACATTTGCATGTTTTTGAACTGCGAGGTATATTGTATATACTTATAATATTGATAATAATATTATAATGTAATACAATATTATACTAATAATATAATAACGTGAGTAGATCAATAGGTACTGCTCCGGCGGGAAGGTAACGGTGTTCCATGCAATCATGCCTATGGCCACATGACCTTGGAGGTGTCTATGGACAACGCCGGCTCTTTGGCTTAGAAATAGAGATGAGCACCAACCCCCAGAGTCAGACATGACTGGACTTAACGTCAGGGGAAACCTTTACCTTTTAATATATAATAATATTATACTATACTAATATTATAATATATTGTATATACATATGATATTAGTAATAATATTAGGATGTAATACAATGTAATAATAATTATAATTCACTAGTATAATTGTATATTTATATTAGACTAGCTGTGCCCGGCCACGCGTTGCTGTGGCAAAGTGGTGGTGGTATTGGTTAAAAATTGTTGTGTAATTTTTATTTGACGTTATTTGTATTTTTTTTATTAATTTTATTGTAAGTTATCTTTTTATTTATTATATTGTATTATTTTCTTGTATTATTTTAAGTTATTTTCTGTTATTTTATTGTATTAATTTTTTAGTGTTTTTAATTATTTTTTAGTTTTTTATTATTTTTTATTGGGTTGCTAGGAGACCCAAGTTGGAGGAGCTTAGCCTTCTAACTGGCAGCAATTGGATAAAAGCAATTATTCCTCTCTCACTAATTAGGACTTTATTTTTCTTTTCTTTTTGTTTTGTATCAACCTAGAGCCATGGATGATGGGTTGTGTTGTCAAATTTTAAGGTTGGGGGCCTGTAGTTTTGTTGTTTTGTGGGTCGCCGTGATGCCATCACTCTTTTATATATATAGATGCAGTATTACTAATAATACTGCATATTGAGCCTCCGGTGGCTCAGTGTGTTAAAGCGCTGAACTGCTAAACTTGCAGACCGAAAGGTCCCAGGTTCAAATCCGGGGAGCGGAGTGAGCACCTGCTGTTCTGCCAACCTAGCAGTTCGAAAACATGCAAATGTGAGTAGATCAATAGGTACTGCTCTGGCGGGAAGGTAACAGCGCTCCATAAAGTCATGCCGGCCACATGACTTTGGAGGTGTCTACGGACAACGCCGCTCTTCAGTTTAGAAATGGAGATGAGCACCAACCCCCAGAGTCGGACACGACTGGACTTAACATCAGGGGAAAACCTTTACCTTTTAATATATAATAATATTACACTATACTAATATTATAATATATTGTATATACATGTAATATTAGTAATAATATTAGGATGTAATACAATGTAACAATAATTATAATTCACTATTATAATTGTATATTTATATTACATGCAGTATTACTAACAATATTGCAATACAGTCGTATAATATAATATACTAGCTATGCCCAGCCACGCGTTGCTGTGGCGAAGTATGGTGGTATGGGAAATAAAGTATTGAGGAATTGGTGGTAGTTAAGGTAAAGGGTAAAGGTTTTACCGTACATTAAGTCCATTATAAGTGGGTTATATAGCTGTGTGGAAGGGCCTTGAGTCTACACTGCCATATAATCCAGTTCAAATCTGATAATCTGTATTTTATAGGCAGTGTGGAAGAGGCCTAAGTGAGGCCTAACTCTGCCTGTCCCCTGGGCTGAGTGGGTTGCTGGGAGACCAAGTGGGCGGAGCTTAGCCTTCTAACTGGCAGCAATTGGATAAAAACAATTATTCCTCTCCCTCTAATTAGGACTTTATTTTTCTTTTCTTTTTGTTGTATCAACCTAGAGGCATGGATGAGGGGTTGTGCTGTCAATTTTCGAGGTTGTGGGGTGTTTACTTTTGTTGTTTTGTCCGCTGCCGTGATGCCATCACTCTTTTATATATATAGATTGTATGTATATATACTTGTAAACCGGCCTGAATCCCCTACGGGGCGAGAAGGGCGGGATATAAATGTTGCTAATAAATAAATAATAAATAAATAAAACAAAGTTTGGGCAGTTTAATAAACTTCCCCCATGTTTTGATGATAGTACTAATTAGGAAATGCCATGTATAACCCCGGAACAAAAATCATCGTGTTATGTCACATCGTGTTATCTTCCCACAATCTCAATTGCAAAATCCCACAGAAGGAAAGTCTCTAAAGAGTGGGGGTCACAAGCGTTGACCCTCCGGTTGCCGTACAAAAAGGCGGACTGGGGGGGGTGCAAGAAGGAGGGGAATCCCATGGGCCCGGCCACATCACCCCACCTCGGTTGCCATGGAGACAAGGCTCGGGCCACCCCTCCAGTGGGTGGGCAAAAGGGGGGGGGGGGGCGGTGTTGCCAGAGGTAACTTTAGGTCAGGCCTGGAAGGAGGATGAAAAGGGGCTTAGGAGCCCAAGCTTCCCTCCGCCCTCCTTTCTCCAAATCCCAAAAGCCTTGGAAAGAAGAAAAGGGGGGTAAGAAGGGGTCCAAAAGACCCCTCCCCTTTCCACTCCCTCCCTCAACTTTCCCCCCTCCCTTCCCCAGGGATCAGGCCACCCATTTAAAGCCTCTGGTGCTGTCTTTGGGGTCCCAGTGCTGAAAGCCGGCAAAGGAAGGCAGAGATGGGCAGGCTCTTTCCTCCTCTTCCGCTGCTGCTGTGGCTGGTCCTTCTGGGCTCCCTTCTGGGCTCTTCCCAGGACTCAGAGGCCCACCTGGAAGGGGCGGCGTTGGAGGGGGGCCCAAAGAGGGTCAAGAGGGGCTTCACTTACCCAGGGACCCTCTGGTGCGGAGCCGGGAACATCGCGGGGAGCTACGACGAACTGGGTGAGTCCTTGCTGCTTACGACAATACTGGTTCTGGTTCTGCAGAGACAAGGCAATGGGTAAGAGATTGGGGTTTGTTTTGCTTTTTTGCTTCCTTGCAATTATCAATAATAATAATAATAATAATAATAATAATAATAATAATAATAATAATAATAATACATCACACAGTCCCAGACACTTGGGAAGGGTCCGGTGTGTGACCCAATACAATCCAATACAATCCAATACAATCCAGACTGACAAAGTTCTGGAAATCCAGACTGACAAAGTTCTGGAACACAACACACCAGACATCACAGTTGTGGAAAAGAACAAGGTTTGGATCATTGATGTTGCCATCCCAGGTGACAGTCGCATTGAAGAAAAACAACAGGAAAAACTCAGCCGCTATCAGGACCTCAAGATTGAACTTCAAAGACTCTGGCAGAAACCAGTGCAGGTGGTCCCGGTGGTGATGGGCACACTGGGTGCCGTGCCAAAAGATCTCAGCCGGCATTTGGAAACAATAGACATTGACAAAATTACGATCTGCCAACTGCAAAAGGCCACCTTACTGGGATCTGCACGCATCATCCGAAAATACATCACACAGTCCTAGACACTTGGGAAGTGTTCGACTTGTGGTTTTGTGAAACGAAATCCAGCATATCTATCTTGTTTGCTGTGTCATACAACGTCGTTGTGTCAATAATAATAATAATAATAATAATACATCACACAGTCCTAGACACTTGGGAAGTGTCCGGTGTATGACCCAATACAACAGCCAGCAGAGTGTCTGCTGTGGACTCATCTTGTTGTGTTTCTAATAATAATAATAATAATAATAATAATAATAATAATAATAATAATAATAATAATAATAATAATAATAATACATCACACAGTCCTGGACACTTCCCAAGTGTCTAGGACTGTGTGATGTATTATTATTATTATTATATTATTATTATTATTATTATTAGAAACACAACAAGATGACGTGTGATCCAATACAACAGCCAGAAGAGTGTCACCTGTGGACTCATCTTGTTGTGTTTCTAATAATAATAATAATAATAATAATAATAATAATAATAATAATAAATCACACAGTCCTAGACACTTGGGAAGGGTCCGACGTGTGATCCAATACATCAGCCAGAAGAGTATGCTGTGGACTCATCTTGTTGAGTTTCAAATAATGATGATAATAATAATAATAATAATAATAATAATAATAATAATAATAATAATACATCTCACAGTCCTAGACACTTGGATAGAGTTTGACATGTGATCCAATACAACAGCCAACAGAGTGTCTCCTGTGGACTCATCTTGTTGTGTTTCAAATAATAATAATAATAATAATACATCATACAGTCCTAGACACTTGGGAAGGGTCCGACGTGTGGTCCAATACAACAGCCAGAAGAGTATCTGCTGTGGACTCATCTTGTTGTGTTTCAAATAACAACAACAACAACAATAATACATCACACAGTCCTAGACACTTGGGAAGGGTCCGACGTGTGATCCAACACAACAGCCAGCAGAGTGTCTCCTGTGGACTCATCTTGTTGAGTTTCAAATGATGATGATAATAATAATATTAATAATAATAATAATAATACAACATCACACAGTCCTAGACACTTGGGAAGGGTCCAACGTGTGACCCAATACAACAGCCAGAAGAGTACCTCCTGTGGAGTCATCTTGTTGAGTTTCAAATAATAATAATAATAATAATAATAATAATAATAATAATAATAATCATAATAATCATAATAATAATAATAACAGTCCTAGACGCTTGGGAAGTGTCCGACGTGTGATCCAATACAACAGCCAGAAGAGTGTCTGCTGTGGACTCATCTTGTTGTGTTTCAAATGATGGTAATAATAATAATAATAATACATCACACAGTCCTAGACACTTGGGAAGTGTCCGACGTGTGACCCAACACAACAGCCACCAGAGTGTAAATGTAATAATAACAATAATAAATGCAGTAAAATAAATGTAATAATAAATAGAGTAAAATAATAAATGTATTAATAATAATAAAAATAGAGTAAAATAAATGTAAAAGTAACAATAATAGAGAATAATAATAAATGTAATAATTATAATTAATAGAGTAAAATAATAAATGTAACAATACCAATAATAATAGAGAAAAATAATAAATATACCATATATACTTGAGTATAAGCCCACCAGGACCCTCACCCGAGTATTAGCCGAGGAGGGTTTTTTTTCAGTCCTAAAAAAGGGCTGAAAAACTAGGCTTATCTCGAGTATATACAGTAATATTCCAAAGCTCTAGTGTGGATGGGAACATATTTTTGGTACCTTTTAGGTACCTTGACATTATAAATTCTCCCCTAAATAGGCGAACACCGCGAGACAGACCGATGTTGCCGGGACCACGACAACTGCCACCACGTCATCCACCCCTTCGACTACAAATACGGCTACCGCAATTTGCGTTGGCACACCATCAGCCACTGCGACTGTGACAACCGGTGAGCTGGGGACAACGGACCCACAAAGTATAAGCAAAAATTATTTTCAAAGTATGGTAAATAATGTGGAAATATGTATTTGAAAAGAGGCCTACCTGTCTTGCTCGTTGTCGCTGCAGGCTGAAGGCGTGCCTGGGGTCGGTGAACGACACGTCGTCGCGGGTGGTGGGCCAGGCCTTCTTCAACGTCATCCGGGTGCCCTGCTTCCGGTTCGCCTACAAGGAGCAATGCGTGGAGCCCTACCTCTACGTCTGGTAAGACCAGCCCTTTCCCTCCATCCATCCCTTGTGGGGTTGACTAGAACTAGGAATCAATCAATCAATCAATCAATCACGGAGGGGTTGCTAGCTCTAGGAATCTACCTACCAACCTATTTAGGTCCAGTTTAGGACAGAGGTCAGGTCAATGACCTTGGAGGGCCTTGGTTTGGGGACCCCTGATCTAGATGATCTCACAAGACCATAGGTAAGCAAAGAGACCTCCAAAGACCATCTAGATGGTCTCATAAGACCATTGGCAAGGAAAGGGACCCTTAAAGGCCATCTAGATGGTCTCATAAGACCATCGGTAAGGAAAGGGACCTCCAAAAGCCATCTAGACGGTCTCATAAGGCCGTAGCTAAGCAAGGAGACCTTTAAAGACCTTCTAGACTATCTCATAAGACCATAGGTAAGCAAAGAGACCTTTAAAGACCATCTAGATGGTCTCATAAGACCATAGGTAAGCAAAGAGACCTCCAAAGACCATCTAGATGGTTTCATAAGACTATCGGTAAGGAAAGGGACCCTCAAAGGCCATCTAGATGATCTCGTCAGGCCATCAGAAGACCATAGATAAGGAAAGAGACCCTCAAAGACCATCTAGATGGCTTCATAAGACCACAGGTAAGGAAAGGGGTTGCTAAAGGCCATCTAGACAATCTCATAAAACCATAGATAAGGAAAGGGACCTCAAAGACCATATAGATGGTCTCATAAGACCATAGGTAAGGAAAGAGACCCTCAAAGGCCATCTAGACAGTCTCATAGGACTATAGGTAAGGAAAGTGAGCTCCAAAAGCCATCTAGATGGTCTTATGAGGCCGTACCTAAGCAAAAAGACCTTCAAAGACCATCTAGACGATCTCAGAAGACCATAGGTAAGCAGAGACCTCCTAAGACCATCTAGATGGTTTCATAAGACCATAGGTAAGGAAAGGGGCCCCCAAAGGCCATCTAGACAATCTCATAAAACCATAGGTAAGGAAAGGAACCCTCTCAAAGGCCATCTTGACATCTCATAGGACCATAGGTAAGGAAAGGGACCTCCAAAAGCCATCTAGATGGTCTCATAAGGCCGTAGCTAAGCAAAGAGACCTTCAAAGACCATCTAGACAATCTCATAAGGCCATAATTAAGCAAAGAGACCTCCAAAAACCAGGTAGACTTAGGTCAACCCTAAGTCTAAAGTTTAGGACAGGGGCCAGGTCAATGAGCTTGGAGGGCCGCATCCGGCCAATGGGCCTTAGTTTGGGGACCCCTGTATTAATCCATCCTCCCACCCACCCATCCACTCTGTAGTACAACTGCTTATGTAATAATAATAATAATAATAAACACTTGGGGAGTGTTCGACTTGTGATTTTGTGATACGAAATCCAGCATATATATCTCGTTTGCTGTGTCATACTCTGTCTTAGTGTCAATAATAATAATAATAATAATAATAATATTGTGGCTTGTTGTGGAAATAAGTATTGGGAGCTTCAGTGGAGACCCCTTTTTCCCATGATAATAACTCTTCGGATGCCTGTATACTGTATTATGAGCACAACCACAAGACAAGAGAACAGCATGAACAACTTCTATATGGTTTTGTACCCAGAACTAATAGAAAGATCACAGGCAAAGTGAGGCAAAGATGACAATAAAATGCACCATATAGGTAGAACAATGGTTGAAAAGAGGACATCTGTAAGAACGGGCCTGAAATTTACTTCTCTGCAACTAAGCATTCCTCTCAACCGCATGTTTATTCTCTTTCTTTACTCCTCCAAAGGTGTAGAAATTACAGTACGGTGGCCGTCGCGGTGGTACAGGAACAGGCAATGTACGAATACGGCGGGGAGGTCATCGATGGGCGGTTGATAGACGGCCGATTGATGACAACAATCCCGTCACCAAGGTTAGCGACTCCTCGACATCAACCAGACGTGCCTGTTGTGGAAGTCACCGAAACCCCTGAGAAGCCCGTTGTGATCACCAATCCACCTGTTCAGCCCAGCGGATTCGGGAAGAAGCAACCAAACAACCCTGATTCTGCCATTAGGCCTCGTAAGAATCGTCCAGATCCTCCACTTAAGCCAAGTCGTTTTGGTAAGAAACAACTGGACAAGCGTATCAAAGTTCACCCCGGTAAGAACAAACCACACAAGACCGTTGCGGTCACAGATTCTCCTGTTCGGCCCAGCGGTTTTGGTAAGAAACAACCAGACGAGCGCGTCGTGGTGATCACTGATGCTCCTGTTCGACCGGATGAGTCGGTTGTGATCACCGATCCTCCAGTTAGGCCAAACGGATTTGAAAAGAATCAACCAGTGGTGATCACGGATGCTCCCGTTCGTAAGAATCGACCGGATGAAGCCATTGCGACGATCACGGATGCTCCCGTTCGTAAGAATCGACCGGATGAAGCCATTGCGATGATCACCGATGCTCCCGTTCGTAAGAATCGACCGGATGAAGCCATTGCGATGATCACCGATGCTCCCGTTCGTAAGAATCGACCGGATGAAGCCATTGCGATGATCACCGATGCTCCCGTTCGTAAGAATCGACCGGATGAAGCCATTGCGATGATCACCGATGCTCCCGTTCGTAAGAATCGACCGGATGAAGCCATTGCGATGATCACCGATGCTCCCGTTCGTAAGAACCGACCGGATGAAGCCATTGTGATGATCACCGATGCTCCCGTTCGTAAGAATCGACCGGATGAAGCCATTGCGATGATCACCGATGCTCCCGTTCGTAAGAATCGACCGGATGAAGCCATTGCGATGATCACCGATGCTCCCGTTCGTAAGAATCGACCGGATGAAGCCATTGCGATGATCACCGATGCTCCCGTTCGTAAGAACCGACCGGATGAAGCCATTGTGATGATCACCGATGCTCCCGTTCGTAAGAATCGACCGGATGAAGCCATTGCGATGATCACCGATGCTCCCGTTCGTAAGAATCGACCGGATGAAGCCATTGTGATGATCACCGATGCTCCCGTTCGTAAGAATCGACCGGATGAAGCCATTGCGATGATCACCGATGCTCCCGTTCGTAAGAATCGACCGGATGAAGCCATTGCGATGATCACCGATGCTCCCGTTCGTAAGAACCGACCGGATGAAGCCATTGTGATGATCACCGATGCTCCCGTTCGTAAGAATCGACCGGATGAAGCCATTGCGATGATCACCGATGCTCCCGTTCGTAAGAATCGACCGGATGAAGCCATTGTGATGATCACCGATGCTCCCGTTCGTAAGAATCGACCGGATGAAGCCATTGCGATGATCACCGATGCTGCCGTTCGGCTTAATCGGCCGGATAAGAAGCACCGGAGAGGCAAAGGCAAGAAGAGGAAAGGAAAGAAGGGGAAAGGCATGAGAAAGAAGGAGGAGAAAACACAACAGAACGTGCCACCCGTTCCCCTCGGAGATCCGGAAAAGGAGTTAGCGGCCCAAGAAGCAGGGAAGATGGGCTTCGGAGGCCCGTTTTTGGGCGAGGAGGACCCGTTCAACGCTATCCTCAGCGACGACCCGGGCAAAGAGGTGATCGTGCCGGATCCCGTCCCAACAATTTCCTCATCCGTGGGGCCTTTTCGGAAGAAGAGGAAAGAGCGACGTCGCCCGGCGAAGAAGGAAAAGAGCCCGGCGTCGAGCTGAGACTTCGGAGGGGATCCAACACGGAGTAATAAATTGAGCAAAGCCTATCGTGTCCAGCGGTTTCCCAAAAAAAGCACTCCATTACCCATCTGGTTTGTGTGTTTGGACAGATTGGAGGTTATGCTAAGCCAGGGGTGGGCAAACTATGGCATGTATTTGGCTCCGAGGAGTGTTTGTGTCCACATTTCAAACTTTATTTAACAAGGACATAATTCCTATCGGGAAGAGATCCCTGTGTCCTTATTTTGCCTCCGTTGTCCCCAAAGCTGGCCCCACAACCTCCCTCCAGAGATAACACTTCTGATGTTGTCAAAATAAATATCCTGTCTCCGGAACGCCCATTTCAAACTTTATCTGCTTAACTTGGCCTCAACCATTTCGGTCATTTTCTGGCCGTGTCTATTTAACAATCCCTGACATTCCCCGAGTCTTTCCTCAAGACTCATCGGCCTCGAAGGCTAAAAAAAAACACATTTCCCGACCCAATATATTCTGGTCTCCTGACCCAAATGGCACCGATCCATGCGACTATTCCCGTTCCAACTCCAAGGAACGCCGATTTCTTTTTCGGGTTGCCAAAGACGCCGGCGCGTTTGCCAACAACGCTTTTCAAGGGCGAGAAAAGCGAGAGGCCCGAACAACCGAGCGGGGAAAACATTCGTCCCCAGAAAGAGCCCAAGCCAAACTTCAATGGGGAAGAGCATACGAGGGGTGCAAAATACCCAACTTTTGACCACCCAGAATATTGTTATTTATATATACAGTAGAGCAGGGATCCCCAAACTAAGGCCCGGGGGCCGGATGTGGCCCTCCAAGGTCATTTACCTGGCCCCCGCCCTCAGTTTTATAATATAATATTTTTATATCAGTTTTAATAATATAATATATTGTATATACATATAATATTGATAATAATCTTATGTTATACAATATAATACTAATAGTAATACCATATAATAATATTAATTATATGTTATATATTACATATTATATAATAGTATAGTGGTATAGTTCAATATCTATATATATAAAAGAGTGATGGCATCACGGTGACCCACAAAACAACAAAACTACAGGCCCCCCAATCTCGAAATTTGACAACACAACCCATCATCCAAGCTTCTAGGTTGATACAACAAAAAGAAAAGAAAAATAAAGTCCAAATTAGAGGGAGAGGAATAATTGCTTTTATCCAATTGCTGCCAGTTAGAAGGCTAAGCTCCTCCAACTTGGTCTCCTAGCAACCCAATAAAAAAATCAAAAAACACTAAAAATAATTAAAAACACTAAAAAATTAATACAATAAAATACTATAACAGAAAATAACTAAAAATAATACAAGAAAATGATAAAATATAATAAATAAAAAGATAACTTACAATAAAAATAATTTAAAAATACAAATAACGTCAAATAAAAATTACACAACAATTTTTAACCAGTACCACCACCACTTTGCCACAGCAACGCGTGGCCGGGCACAGCTAATCTATATATATAAAAGGAGAATGGCATCGCTCCACCGGGCAAAACAACAAAACTAAAGGCCTCCCAACCTCAAAATTTGATAACAGAACCCATCATCCACTTCTCTAGGTTCATCCCCAACCTCCATGGGGCCTAAAAAACCCCAAAAACTGGAACGCTCCATCTGCGCCTGCCCCCAGGCTTACAAGCAGCGAGTCTACTCACTGCAATTCCAATTGGCCACAGCAGCGCGTGGCAGGGCACAGCTAGTAGTAATATATAATGCTAATATTGTGTTATGCTAATAATATAATATATTGTATGTACATATAGCTGCTCTAAGTGCCCTTCGGGGAGAGAAGGGTGGGATATAAATGTAGTAAATAAATGCAGTAAATAAATAATTAATTTTAGACTTAGGCTCGCCCAAAGTCTGACATGACTTGAAGGCACACAACAACAACAACAATCCTAATTAACTTGACTATCTCATTGGCTGGTAGCAGGCCCACACTCTCCATTGAAATCCCAATAGGTTTATGTTGGTTAAAATTGTTTTCATTTTTAAATATTGTATTGCTCTTTCGTTGTTGTTGTTGTTGCACTACAAATAAGACATGTGCAATAAGCATAGGAATTTGGTTTTGTTTTTTTTTTCAAATGATAATTCGGCCCCTCAACAGTCTGAAAGATTGTGGACCGGCCCTCTGCTTAAAAAGTTTGGGGACCCCTGCAGTAGAGTCTCACTTATCCAAGCTAAATGGGCTGGCAGAACTTTGAATAAGCAAATATCTTGGATAATAAGGATGGATTACGGAAAAGCCTATTAAACATCAAATTAGGTTATGATTTTACAAATTAAGCACCAAAACATCATGTTATACAACAAATTTGACAGAAAAAGTAGTTCAATATGCAGTAATGTTATGTTGTAGTTACTGTATTTACAAATTTAGCATCAAAATATCATGATATATTGAAAACATTGACTACAAAAATGCCTTGGATAATCCAGAACCTTGGATAAGCGAGTCCTGGATAAGTGAGACTCTACTATATATGGATCCTATTAATCATGAGACCGTTCCAGGCATTTGGGGCCAAATGTGGACTTCCCCAAATTCAGGTTTAATCACAGGAAGAAAATTTAGGAAGACGGGCATCCTCGGTTGGTATCTACACCAGGGGATAATGGGAGATCCAAGCGGAGGAGAATGGAGAATGGAGTTTGACATCACTATGTCCCCCGTGTCAATATAACAATATAATAATATATGATACTCATATTATGCTATATTAATAATATAATATATTGTATATACAGTAGAGTCTCACTTATCCAAGCTAAACGGGCCGGCAGAAGCTTGGATAAGCGAATATCTTGGATAATAAGGAGGGATTAAGGAAAAGCCTATTAAATATCAAATTAGGTTATGATTTTACAAATTAAGCACCAAAACATCATGTTATACAACAAATTGGACAGAAAAAGTAGTTCAATACGCAGTAATGCTATGTAGTAATTACTGTATTTACAAATTTAGCATCAAAATATCATGATATATTGAAAACATTGACTACAAAAATGTCGTGGATAATCCAAAACCTTGGATAAGCGAGTCTTGGATAAGTGAGACTCTACTGTATATGGATCCTATTAATCATGAGACCGTTCCAGGCATTTGGGGCCAAATGTGGACTTCCCCAAATTCAGGTTTAATCGCAGGAAGGAAATGTAGGAAGACTGGCAGCCTTGGTAGGTATCTACACCAGGGGATAATGGGAGATTATTTATATTATATTTATATTTTAAATTGTAAGTCGCTCAGAGCACTCTGGTGGAGAGCGACTAATTAAGAAATAAAGTGAAGTGAAGTGAAGAGATAGACTCCAAGCGAAGGAGACCTAAGGGAGTTTGACATCACCATAGCTACTGTGTCAATATAGATAAAGGTTATAACAATATAATAATATATGATACTCATATTATGCTATATTAATAATATATTGTATAAGGTAAAGGTAAAGGTTTCCCCTGACGTTAAGTCCAGTCGTGTCCAACTCTGGGGGTTGGTGCTCATCTCCATTTCTAAGCCGAAGAGCCGGCGTTGTCCGTAGACATCTCCAGGTCATGTGGCTGGCATGACTGCATGGAACGCCGTTACCTTCCCGCCAGAGCGGTACCTATTGATCTACTCACATTTGCATGCTTTCGAACTGCTAGGTTGGCAGAAGCTAGGGCTAACAGCAGGCGCTCATTCCGCTCCCGGGATTTGAACCTGGGACCTTTTGGTCTGCAAGTTCAGCAGCTCAGCACTTTAACACACTGTGCCACCAGGGGCACCTATATTATAATTATAATTAACAATTATGTTATATTATTAATACTATTACAGTAGAGTCTCGCTTATCCAACGTAAACGGGCCGGCAGAACGTTGGATAAGCGAATATGTTGGATAATAAGGAGAGATTAAGGAAAAGCCTATTAAACATTAAATTAGGTTATGATTTTACAAATTAAGCACCAAAACATCATGTTAGACAACAAATTTGGCAGAAAAAGTAGTTCAATACGCAGTAATGCTATGTATTAATTACTGTATTTACGAATTTAGCACCAAAATATCACGATATATTGAAAACATTGACTACAAAAATGGCTTGGATAATCCAGAAGCTTGGAGAAGCGAGGCTTGGATAAGTGAGACTCTACTGTACATATAATATTGATAATAATATTATAATTTATTTATGTATTTACTACATTTATATCCCACCCTTCTCACCCCAAAGGGGATTCAGAGAGGCTTACAAATTAAATTTACATACAATATTATATTATTAGCATAGAACAATACTGGCATTACATTACTAAAGTAGAGTCTCACTTATCCAACACTCGCTTATCCAACGTTCTGGATTATCCAATGCATTTTTGTTGTCAATGTTTTCAATACATTGTGATATTTTGGTGCTAAATTCGTAAATACAGTAATTACTACATAGCATTAATGTGTAATGAACTACTTTTTCTGTCCAGTTTGTTGTATAACATGATGTTTTGGTGCTTAATTTTTAAAATCATAACCTAATTTGATGTTTAATAGGCTTTTCCTTAATCCCTCTTTATTACCCAACATATTCGCTTATTCAAGCTTCTGCCGGCCCGTTTACATTGGATAAGTGAGACTCTACTGTATATTGTACTATATCAATATATTGTAATATTATTTGTAATATTACATGTAATATATAATATATAATTAATATTATTATATTGGATTATTAGCACTATATCATATTACAATATAATATTATGAATACTATATGTATATACAATATGTTATATTATTATATATTATTTATTTACTACATTTATACCCCGCCCTTCCCACCCCAAAGGGGACTCAGAGCGGCTTACAAATTACATTCACATATAATACATTATATTATGAGCATAGTACAATACTAGCATTACATTACTATATTGTACTATATCATTACATTGTAATATTACATTTAATATATAATATATAATTAATATTATTAAATTGTATTATTTTCAGTAAATTATTATTATCAGTAAAGTATTATTATTTATTATTGTAAATTATATTGTGTGTATCTATATATATAAAAGGGTAATGAAATTTCGGCCTAGGACAAAACAACAAAACGACACATCCCAGAAACACTAAACTTGGCAGCACAACCCCTCATCCATGCCTCTACGTTCATACAACAAACAGCTCCAGCTACTCCAGAAAACGGCCAGGCTTTGAGACTGCAAGGCTATTCACTGCTATTCCACCTGGCCAACAAAGGATTCCCACAAGCCACAGCAACGCGTAGCTGGGCAAAGCTAGTATATATATATATATAATAATAATATAATAATAATAATAATACACTATTGTATATTTATATTAAATGTAATATTACTAATAATATTGCAAAATAGTAGTATAATATACTATAGTAATCTATAATTCTTATACTGTGCTATGCTAATAATAATATATATATTGTATCTACATATAACTTATAAGCCGCCCTGAGTCCCCTTCGGGATTAGAAGGGCGGGATATAAATGTCGCTAATAAATAATAATAATAATAATAATAATAATAACTACCATGGCTCACTATGGGATCATAGGAGTTGCAGTTGTACATAGGAGGATAAAGAGCTCGCGAAACTACAACACCCATCATTCCATTGCCTTGAGCCTTAGCTGTTCAAGGGCACGTCTTCACAACTCTTATTTGTTTCCGGGACTTCTGCTCCCAGAATCCCCAATTATTGGCCAAAGCCAGAATTAATGGTGGGCTGATAGACACTATAGTCCAAAATCAACTGGAGGAATGGCATTATGGTTGCATATTCACAATATGCTCCCCAAACTCCAGAATTTCAGCTCCCAAAATCCCTGATTATTATTCAAAATAAAGGCTTCTGGGCGTTGAACATCCAAAACTAGTTTAATTCCCAAGTGTAGACGCACCTACAAGACCTGCCCTTTTGTCCTCCAAAGTCTTGGAGAAGTTACTTAGAAGCAAAGACCATGCTTACCAAGTAGGAAGACACCACCTAAGCCCTCCCGACAGATGGCCATCTAGCCTCTGTTTAATAATAATAATAATAATAATAGAATCACAGAATCCTAGAATTGGAAGAGACCCCCAAGGGCCATCCAGTCCAACCCTTCTGCCATTAAAACAGACCCAAGATCCAATCTGAATCCTCCTGACAGATGGCCATCCAGCCTTTGCTTAATAATAATAAAATAATCACAGAATCCTAGAATTGGAAGAAACCCCCCAAGAGCCATCCAGTCCAACCCTTCTGCCATAAAACCAGACTCAAGACCCAATCTGATCCCTCCTGACAGATGGCCATCCAGCCTTTGCTTAATAATAATAGAATCACAGAATCCTAGAACTGGAAGAGACCCCCAAGCGTCATCCAGTCCAGCCCTTCTGCCATTAAACAGACCCAAGACACAATCTGATCCCTCCTGACAGATGGCCATCCAGCCTTTGCTTAATAATAATAATAATAATAATAGAATCAAAGAATCTTAGAATTGGAAGAGACCCCCAAGGACCATCTAGTCCAACCCTTCCACCATAAAAGCAGACCCAAGACCCAATCTGATCCCTCCTGACAGATGGCCATCCAGCCTTTGCTTAATAATAATAATAATAATAGAATCAAAGAATCTTAGAATTGGAAGAGACCCCCAAGAGCCATCCAGCCCAACTCTTCCGCCATAAAAGCAGACCCAAGACCGAATCTGATCCCTCCTGACAGATGGCCATCCAGCCTTTGCTTAATAATAACAGAATCACAGAATATTATTGCTTAATAATAATAATAGAATCCTAGAATCCTAGAATTGGAAGAGACCCCCAAGGGCCAATCCAGTCCAACCCTTCTGCCATAAAAGCAGACCCAAGACCCAATGTGATCCCTCCTGACAGATGGCCATCCAGCCTTTGCTTAATAATAATAGAATCACAGAATCTTATTGCTTAATAATAATAATAGAATCATAGAATCCTAGAATTGGGAGACCCCCAAGGGCCGTCCAGTCCATCCCTTCCACCATAAAGGCAGACCCAAGACCCAATCTGATCCCTCCTGACAGATGGCCAGCCTTTGCTTAACAATATATCAGTGTGGAAGATATAAAGCTACCTTTCTCTAATTTAAAAATGAATGTGCTTTTGAACGCTTTCCTCACATTGGTCCAGAAGTGCGAGCGCCAAACGACTCCTTCGTTTTGGGCCCGGCTCAAAGGAGGAAACCCGAATGTTGGACTCAATAGAAACACTATTTATTCCCTCGTTTGCGGTTACAATCGGGCAAAGAATAAGGGGATCAGGGCCTACTTGGTATTCCGTCCGTCGTCCTGGAGTCCAGCCACCGCCGCCCTTTCCTTGTTCCTCTCCTTGCTTTTCAGGGAAGGGAATAACAAGTGAATAAATATTGTCCCGGCAATGGCGGCGTTTCCCCTTTCTCTCGTCGCGCCAAAAAAGAGAGAGAGCCTTTTATACATACAACGCTGAACAAGAGAGGAGCGAGAGAAACGGAGAAAAGAGAGACACAATCACGCTCACAGAAAAGTCCACCGTTTCCCCCCGCTCGAAGGTCAAACGGCCGCCGCAAACCCAGCGGTGTCCCCATACGTCGCCAAATAATATGCTCCCCCCCCCCCAGCGTCCCATTCTCGGTCCAGTTCGAGGGGGGCAAAACAAAAGCAAAACATGGCTGAGAAAAAGCGAGAAGGTGGCTTGCTCGGGGGCGGAGAGGACTACCGGTCCATTTCGTCCAGCAGCGGGGTGGCATCGCCGGCCATGGACATTGGGGTGCTCTCGATCATGGGGCTCGGGGAGGGCCGGGGGGTCAGGCGCTGCTTCTGCTTCCGGCGCTCGGCCTCCTTCTCCTGGAGCCACTGCTCGGCCATCTTGCCCCAGTCGATGGCCGTGTGGGAGCTGGAGCTGGACCTGGGGGCGGAAAGGGAAGGAAAAGGGTGAGCAAACACTGCCGAAATAACCCCTTAGTGGGTCCACTAAGGCTGGGCCAATTGGCTTCCGCCTTCATAAAAGACCCCTAGCACATTTAGTCTGCATCAAAAACAACCTAAGATGAGTAACAGTCCTACTTTTATTTATTTATTTATTTATTTACAGCATTTATATTCCGCCCTTCTTTCTCACCCCGAAGGGGACTCAGGGCGGATCACATTACACATATAAGGCAAACATTCAATGCCTTGACATAGAACGAAGACAAGACAAATGCAGGCTCCAAGCTGGCCTCGAACTCATGACCTCTTGGTCAGAGTGATTGGTCTCAGCTGGCTGCTCTCCAGCTTGCGCCACAGCCCGAGTATTTAATACTAGCTTGGGGACCCAGCGGTGCCCGGGTATTTTGAGAAATTTGTGTGCCAAGTTTGGTCAGGATGTGAAGTTGTCTGGGTTCAGTGCTGTCTATATAAGGGTGAACTACAACTCCCAGAGCAAAGGTCTATCATTCTGAAAGCAGGTCTGCAGGCACAGTTGGGCATGATGAGGCAGTGTTGCAAGTTTGGTCAGGATGTGAAGTTGGCTGGGTTCAGTGCTGTCTGTATAAGGGTGAACTACAACTCCCAGAGTCAAAGGTCAATCACCCCGAAACCCTGCCTGTATGCACAGTTGGGCATGATGAGGCAGTGTGCCAAGTTTGGTCTAAATCCGACGTCGGCTGGGTTCAGTGCTGTCTGTATAAGGGTGAACGACAACTCCCAGAGCAAAGGTCTATCACTCTGAAAGCAGGTCTGCAGGCACAGTTGGGCATGATGAGGCAGTGTTGCAAGTTTGGTCAGGATGTGAAGTTGGCTGGGTTCAGTGCTGTCTGTATAAGGGTGAACTACAACTCCCAGGGGCTAAAGTCAATCACCCCGAAACCCTGCCAGTATGCACAGTTGGGCATGATGAGGCAGTGTGCCAACTTTGGTCCAGATCCGACGTCGGCTGGGTTCAGTGCTGTCTTTATAAGGGTGAACTACAACTCCCAGAGCAAGAAGTGAGTGATGCTACTTGGTCCATCCTCCCCCTATCTGCCCCAGGATGGAAAGGGGTTCATGGGAATTCTGTGTGCCAAGTTTGGTCCAGTTCCGTCACTGGTGGGCGTCGCAGTGGCCTGTGGGAGTCGTAGCGATTGAAAGTACTACAAATCCCATCACCCATGGTCCATCATCCCGCAAACGGCACCAGGACATAAAGTGCATCATGGGGATTAAGTGTGTCGAGTTTGGTCCAGATCCGTCATTCGTGGCGGTTGTAGTTGTCCGTGTAAGTGGTGGCCAATCAGAAAGCTGCCACATACACCGCCGATGGTGTATGTGGCAGGCAGATTTTGTTCATTGTTCAAATACTGGTAGCCAGATTTTGTTCATTTTCAAAAGCCATTGAAATCCACAAGCATGTGGACAACTTCAACAGAAAGGAGGAAACCATGAAAATGAACAAAATCTGGCTACCAGTATTACAAAACTCCAAAATCAGAACAGTAGATGGGAAGCAACACTCTGAGGGCAGAGGAGCCCCAAGGACGGCTAATGACTCTGAACAAAGGATGCCTCCCAGGCAAGAGACAAACCTTTCCAATGCTAATTAGGGTGATTAACTGAAACATTAACGCTGGCTTCCAACTGACAAAGGACTCTTGTCACACCCTGGACTCTCCACAGATATATATTTACCTTCCTTGCCTAGTTTATCCATGCCTCACAACCTCTGAAAATGCCTGCCATAGATGTGGGCGAAATGTCAGAAGAGAATACTTCTGGAACATGGCCACACAGCCCGAAAGACATACAACAACCCCAAGGTTTAAATTGCCTCTGCGTCTGTCTCTGTCTCTGTTCTATGTTTATATGGCATTGAATGTTTGCCTTATATGTGTGCAATGTGATCTGCCCTGAGTCCCCTTCAGGGTGAGAAAGAAGGGTGGAATATAAATACTGTAAATAAAATAAATAAATAAGCTTCCCAAAGCGGCTTCTCAGAGGGATTCATGGCTTCCAGACCTCTGACCATTTTGGTGGTCCTTCTCTACAGCCTAGAACAAGGGTCCCCAAACTAAGGCCCGGGGGCCGGATGCGGCCCTTCAAGGTCATTTACCTGGCCCCCGCCCTCAGTTTTATAATATAATATTTTTAAATAAGTTTTAATAATATAATATATTGTATATACATATAATATTAATAATTCTCTTATGTTATACAATATAATACTAATAGTAATACCATATAATAATATTAATTGTATGTTATACATTACATCTATATGTATAAAAGAGTGATGGCATCAGGGCAGCGGACAAAACAACAAAACTACAGGCCCCCCAACCTCGAAATTTGACAACACAACCCATCATTCACGGCTCTAGGTTGATACAACAAAAAGAAAAGAAAAATAAAGTCCTAATTACAGGGAGAGGAATAATAGTTTTTATCCAATTGCTGCCAGTTTGAAGGCTTATATTGCACTGTATAATTTTTATATATGCGTCTTATTGTAAGCCGCCCTGAGTCCCCTGTTGGGTGAGAAGGGCAGGATATAAATATTGTAATAAATAAATAAATAAAATAAGCTCCGCCCACTTGGTCTCCTAGCAACCTATTCAGCCCAGGGGACAGGCACAGTTAGGCCTCACTTAGGCCTCTTCCACAGATTATCAGATTTTCACTGGATTATATGGCAGTGTAGATTCAAGGCCCTTCCACACAGCTATATAATCCATTTAGAATCTTATATTATCTGCTTTGAACTGGATTATCTTGACTCCACATTGCCATATAATCCACTTCAGTGTGCATACTAAACATAAAGACTACCATACAACAGACATTCAATACCACCACTACCTCAACAATTTCTCACCAACACCACCAGAAAACGCCACAGCAACGCGTGGCCGGGCACAGCTAGTATTATATAATAGTATAGTGGTATAGTTCAATATAGTAATATTTAATGCTAATATTGTGTTATGCTAATAATATAATATATTGTATGTACATACAGTTGCTCTGAGTCCCCTTTGGGGTGAGAAGGGTGGGATATAAATGTAGTAAATAAATGCAGTAAATAAATAATTAATTTTAGACTTAGGCTCGGCCAAAGTCTGACATGACTTGAAGGCACAAAACAACAACAATCCTAATTAACTTGACTATCTCATTGGCCAGTAGCAGGCCCACACTTTCCATTGAAATCCTAATACAGTAGAGTCTCACTTATCCAACACTCGCTTATCCAACGTTCTGGATTATCCAACGCATTTTTGTAGTCAATGTTTTCAATATATCATGATATTTTGGTGCTAAATTCATAAATACAGTAATTACTACATAGCATTACTGCGTATTGAACTACTTTTTCTGCCAAATTTGTTGTCTAACATGATGTTTTGGTGCTTCATTTGTAAAATCATAACCTAATTTGATGTTTAATAGGCTTTTCCTTAATGCCTCTTTATTATCCAACATATTCACTTATCCAACATTCTGCTGGACCGTTTATGTTGGATAAGTGAGACTCTACTGTAGGTTTATGTTGGTTAAAATTGTTTTCATTTTTAAATATTGTATTGTTCTTTCGTTGTTGTTGTTGTTGAACTACAAATAGGACATGTGCAGTATGCATAGGAATTTGTTTGCATTTTTTTTTTCAAATGATAATTTGGCCCGTCAACAGTCTGAAGGATTGTGGACCGGCCCTCGGCTTAAAAAGTTTGGGGACCCCTGGCCTAGAATTTCATTGGTCTCTTTTCAGCTGCTGCATCACACTCTGGTCTAAGGAGAAAACGCCTTTTGCATGATCTGCCCCCAATCTCCCCTTTAGTACTCACTTGGGCTGGGGCTGCCTCTGCCCGGAGCTGGAGGAGGGCTGGGACTGGGTGGACTGGGGCGTGGTGCTGGCCTGGAGCTGGTGGTACTGGGGGGTGGTGATGGGCTGGCTGGGGGTCGTGTACGAGTAGCTGGGGGTCAGAAGCGGGGTGGCCACCGGCTGCTGCGCAGGAGTCGTGAAGACCTGAGATCATAGAGAGAAAGAGACACACCGAGATCTGTCATGGCTGGAACAATCAGTCATCTACACATCCCCTGGATCAATAATAATAATAATAATAATAATAATAATACTTTATTTTTGTACCCCACCTCCATCTCCCCGAAGGAACTCGGGGCGGCTAACATGGGGCCAAGCCCAAAGAACAAAACATAAACATAATGAAAAACTTAAGTAAACAATATCAACAAAACAGATAAAATAAAATTAAAACACAACGATACAGTATAACAAAATAAAAGTAAAATCAAATGATAAAATAATATAAAGCAGGATTGAACTATTCATTCGAGAATTGAACTACACATCCATCTTTTATAATAATATAACATATTTTATATACATATAATATTCATAATACGATATAATACTAATAATACAATATAACATTAATTATATATTTTACATGTAATATTAATAATAATATTTTTAACTGATTGAACTGCCTGTAATATTTTTATACTGTGTTTTATTGGAAGACGCCCTGAGTCCCCTCCCTATGGGTGAGAAGGGCAGGATATAAGCATTGAAATAAATAAATAAATAAATAAATAAATAAATAATATTACAATATATTGATATAGTACAATATAGTAATTTATGGCCAGCATTGTACTATGCTAATAATATAATATTGTATGTAAATTTAATTTGTAAACTGCTCTGAGTCCCCTTCGGGGTGAGAAGAGCAGGATATAAATATAGTAAGTAAATAAATAATAATAAATCTTCCATCCGCCTTCTGCCGGGATGACTATGGGGATTGCAAACTGGGAGGGATCTGGGTAAACTGGGAAACCTTTATATCCCTTTAACACCAATACGGCTGATCTAACTCAGGAAACGTTGAGACATAAGTCACCCAACCAGACCCAAAGAAGAACTGATTCCCTTCCTAAAATTATTACAGTAGAGTCTCACTTATCCAACGTAAATGGGCCGGCAGAACATTGGGTAAGCAAATACATTGGATAACAAGGAGAGATTAAGGAGAAGCCTATTAAACACCAAATTAGGTTATGATTTTACAAATTAAGCACCAAAACATCATGTTATACAACAAATTTGACAGAAAAAGTAGTTCAATACACAGTAATGCTATGTAGTAATTACTGTATTTATGAATTTAGCACCAAAATATCACGATGTATTGAAAACATTGACTACAAAAATGGCTTGGATAATCCAGAACGTTGGATAAGTGAGTGTTGGATAAGTGAGACTCTACTGTAATATTTTCCTGTAATAGTAATAATAATAATAATAATATGTATTATTTTACTCTATTATTATTAAAAGTATACCTAAGCACATTTACATTGAAGAAGATGAGAATAATGATTTAATCAGAGTTGGACGATTAGAGCTTTATGTCAATATTCAAAAACATTGTACCTACTGATGCCTCAATTCATGTAATTTTATAGTTACAGTAAAGTCTCACTTATCCAAGCCTCGCTTATCCAAGCCTCTGGATAATCCAAGCCATTTTTGTAGTCAATGTTTTCAATATATCGTGATATTTTGGTGCTAAATTCGTAAATACAGTATATACAACATAACATTACTGCTTATTGAACTACTTTTTCTGTCAAATCTGTTGTATGACACGATGTTTTGGTGCTTAATTTGTAAAATCATAACCTAATCTGATGTTTAATAGTCATTTCCTTAATCCCTCCTTATTATCTAAGATATTCGCTTATCCAAGCTTCTGCCGGCCCGTTTAGCTTGGATAAGTGAGACTCTACTGTATCTGTTTTTATTTCTGAAATTTACCACTCTCGGCTTATACTGGAGTCAACGTTTTCCCAATTTTTTTGTGTTAAAATTAGGTGCCTCGGCTTATATTCAGGTCGGCTTATACTCGAGTATATATGGTACATTGAATTCGTTGAGACTGTGATGAGATAGTCATTGAAAAACTACCGCAAAATGTGCTGCAGGATGTCCCACAAAAACAAACGTTTTGCAGTTGAATAAACCTTTTCCATGTTTGTATGATAGAGCCAGTTAGGAAATGACATTTACAACGCAGGAACAAAAATTGTGTTACATAGTGTGATTATTTTAAGCCCAAAGAAAGGAGACCTTTCTGCTCCTTCTTGTCGGCTCAGCACATTCTTGCCCCGCTCAGCCTCCGCTAAGCTTCTCCACATTCTTTACGGCGGAAAATGAAGGAACAGGCCAGCCTCCAGCCAAGAAATAAAAAGGTGAGATATACAATAACAACACTATGTAACAAGATGTGAAAAAAAAAAATCTGTTCCTGGTTTGAAAGTGTTATGTTTTGTTTGTCTGTACGGTCCTTTGGTCTGTTTCTAGCGGGGGGTGAATGGGCAGGCCATATTAATCCTATGCATATTAATATTAATATTACAATATGAACTCCTTGTACTTTGGCCCAGTTTGTTTTTATTAATTCCTGTTCCAGTTTTGAATTATGTTTAGCTATGCTATTGTCACCATTTTATTTTTGCTATGTTACTATGCGTAACTGTGTTTTTATCTTGATGTATTTTTATTTGCTGATGAAGCGTATTATGTACTGTATATACTTGAGTATAAGCCGACCCGAATATTTATTATTTACCGTATATACTCGAGTATAAGCCGACCCGAATATTTATTATTTACCGTATATACTCGAGTATAAGCTGAGGCACCTAATTTTACCACCAAAAAAACTGGGAAAACATTGACTCAAGTATAAGCCAAGAGTGGTAAATTTCAGAAATAAAAATAGATACCAATAAAATTACATGAATTGAGGCATCAGTAGGTTAAATGTTTTTGAATATTTACATAAAGCTCAAATTTAAGATAAGACTGTCCAACTCTGATCAAATCATGATTCTCATCTTCTTCAATGTAATGTGCTTATGTATCCTTTTAATAGTAATAGAGTAAAATAATACATGTAATAATAATAATTAATAAATACAGGAAAATAACACAAGTCATAATAAAAAGAAAAGCCCTGAAAACATGGCTATGTGCCCAGGCTTTCGAAGATTAACTGATAAAGACCCGGACTGATTTACGGCCACAGCACGAGAATTTTGGATGAACGGATTTTTAACCATATGTTATATATTTTTATATTGTTTTAATTGGATTTTCACTGCTATGTTTTAATTATGTGTAGGCATCGAATTGTTGCCAATTGTGTACGCCGCCCTGAGTCCCTTCGGGTGAGAAGGGCGGGATATAAATGTTGGAAATAAATAAATATATAATAATATATAAGCCAAGGCACCTAATTTTACCACAAAAAACTGGGAAAACATTGACTGCAGTATAAGCCGAGATACCAATAAAATTACATTAATTGAGGCCTCAGTAGTTTAAATGTCTTTGAATCTTTACATCAAACTGTAATTTAAGATAGGACTGTTCAACTCTGATTAAATCATTATTTTCATCTTCTTCAATGTAAATGTGCTTATGTATCCTTTTAATAATAATAAAGTGAAATGCAATAATAAATGCAGTAAAATAATAAATGTAATAAATAGAGTAAAAAAATAAATGTAATAATAGAGTAAAATAGTAAATGTATTAATAATAATAAAAATAGAGTAAAATAAATGTAAAAGTAACAACAATAATAAGAGTAAAATAATAAATGTAATAATAATAATTAATAGAGTAAAATAATAAATGTAACAATACCAATAATAATAGAGAAAAATAATAAATATACCATATATACTTGAGTATAAGCCCACCAGGACCCTCACCCGAGTATAAGCCGAGGAGGTTTTTTTTTCAGTCCTAAAAAAGGACTGAAAAACTAGGCTTATACTCGAGTATATACAGTAAGTATTTTATTTCGTTCTATTGTAATTTCCCAGGCTTGGCCCGATGTTAGTCATTTCCTTTCAGGAGATGGAGGCGGGGTACAAAAATAAAGTTGTTGCTTTTTCAGTCTTAAAAAGAGGGCTGAAAAACTAGGCTTATACTCGAGTATATACAGTAAGTATTTTATTTCGTTCTATTGTAATTTCCCAGGCTTGGCCCGATGTTAGCCATCTCCTTTCGGGAGATGGAGGCGGGGTACAAAAATAAAGCTGTTGCTTTTTCAGTCTTAAAAAGAGGGCTGAAAAACTAGTCTTATACTCGAGGATATACAGTAAGTATTTTATTTCGTTCTATTGTAATTTCCCAGGCTTGGCCCGATGTTAGCCATCTCCTTTCGGGAGATGGAGGCGGGGTACAAAAATAAAGCTGTTGCTTTTTCAGTCTTAAAAAGAGGGCTGAAAAACTAGGCTTATACTTGAGGATATACAGTAAGTATTTTATTTCGTTCTATTGTAATTTCCCAGGCTTGGCCCGATGTTAGCCATCTCCTTTCGGGAGATGGAGGCAGGGTACAAAAATAAAGTTGTTGCTTTTTCAGTCTTAAAAAAAGGGCTGAAAAACTAGGCTTATACTCGAGTATATACAGTAAGTATTTTATTTCGTTCTATTGTAATTTCCCAGGCTTGGCCCGATGTTAGCCATCTCCTTTTGGGAGATGGAGGCGGGGTACAAAAATAAAGTTGCTGCTTTTTCAGTCTTAAAAAGAGGGCTGAAAAACTAGGCTTATACTCGAGTATAGACAGTAAGTATTTTATTTCGTTCTATTGTAATTTCCCAGGCTTGGCCCGATGTTAGCCATCTCCTTTCGGGAGATGGAGGCGGGGTACAAAAATAAAGTTGTTGCTTTTTCAGTCTTAAAAAAAGGGCTGAAAAACTAGGCTTATACTCGAGTATATACAGTAAGTATTTTATTTCGTTCTATTGTAATTTCCCAGGCTTGGCCCGATGTTAGTCATTTCCTTTCAGGAGATGGAGGCGGGGTACAAAAATAAAGTTGTTGCTTTTTCAGTCTTAAAAAGAGGGCTGAAAAACTAGGCTTATACTTGAGGATATACAGTAAGTATTTTATTTCGTTCTATTGCAATTTCCCAGGCTTGGCCCGATGTTAGCCATCTCCTTTCGGAAGATGGAGGCGGGGTACAAAAATAAAGTTGTTGCTTTTTCAGTCTTAAAAAGAGGGCTGAAAAACTAGGCTTATACTCGAGGATATACAGTAAGTATTTTATTTCGTTCTATTGCAATTTCCCAGGCTTGGCCCGATGTTAGCCATCTCCTTTCGGGAGATGGAGGCGGGGTACAAAAATAAAGTTGTTGCTTTTTCAGTCTTAAAAAGAGGGCTGAAAAACTAGGCTTATACTCGAGTATATACAGTAAGTATTTTATTTTGTTCTATTGCAATTTCCCAGGCTTGGCCCGATGTTAGCCATCTCCTTTCGGGAGATGGAGGCGGGGTACAAAAATAAAGTTGTTGCTTTTTCAGTCTTAAAAAAAGGGCTGAAAAACTAGGCTTATACTCGAGTATATACAGTAAGTATTTTATTTCGTTCTATTGTAATTTCCCAGGCTTGGCCCGATGTTAGCCATCTCCTTTCGGGAGATGGAGGCGGGGTACAAAAATAAAGTTGTTGCTTTTTCAGTCTTAAAAAAAGGGCTGAAAAACTAGGCTTATACTCGAGTATATACAGTAAGTATTTTATTTCGTTCTATTGTAATTTCCCAGGCTTGGCCCGATGTTAGCCATCTCCTTTCGGGAGATGGAGGCGGGGTACAAAAATAAAGTTGTTGCTTTTTCAGTCTTAAAAAAAGGGCTGAAAAACTAGGCTTATACTCGAGTATATACAGTAAGTATTTTATTTCGTTCTATTGTAATTTCCCAGGCTTGGCCCGATGTTAGCCATCTCCTTTCGGGAGATGGAGGCGGGGTACAAAAATAAAGTTGCTGCTTTTTCAGTCTTAAAAAGAGGGCTGAAAAACTAGGCTTATACTCGAGTATAGACAGTAAGTATTTTATTTCGTTCTATTGTAATTTCCCAGGCTTGGCCCGATGTTAGCCATCTCCTTTCGGGAAATGGAGGCGGGGTACAAAAATAAAGTTGTTGCTTTTTCAGTCTTAAAAAAAGGGCTGAAAAACTAGGCTTATACTCGAGTATATACAGTAAGTATTTTATTTCGTTCTATTGTAATTTCCCAGGCTTGGCCCGATGTTAGCCATCTCCTTTCGGGAGATGGAGGCGGGGTACAAAAATAAAGTTGCTGCTTTTTCAGTCTTAAAAAGAGGGCTGAAAAACTAGGCTTATACTCGAGTATAGACAGTAAGTATTTTATTTCGTTCTATTGTAATTTCCCAGGCTTGGCCCGATGTTAGCCATCTCCTTTCGGGAAATGGAGGCGGGGTACAAAAATAAAGTTGTTGCTTTTTCAGTCTTAAAAAAAGGGCTGAAAAACTAGGCTTATACTCGAGTATATACAGTAAGTATTTTATTTCGTTCTATTGTAATTTCCCAGGCTTGGCCCGATGTTAGCCATCTCCTTTTGGGAGATGGAGGCGGGGTACAAAAATAAAGTTGCTGCTTTTTCAGTCTTAAAAAGAGGGCTGAAAAACTAGGCTTATACTCGAGGATATACAGTAAATAAACCTCCCTTGCTTGGTTTCCAATATACCTCACAACCTCTGAGGATGCCTGCCATAGGCGTGGGCGAAGCATCAGGAGAGAATGCTTCTGGAACATGGCCATACAGCCCGGAAAACGCACAACAACCCAACCTCATGGCTGCCCAAAGCCACGGAAGGTATATCTGTCTACATACGTGGTAAGCGCTGCTCCCGCCGCCGCTGCCCCCTCCGTATCCGTACTGGCTGGAGGCCCACTGCGCAGGGGTGGCGTTGGGGTTCTGCCCTTGGCCCGTCACAGCCGCAATGGCGCTGAACATCTGGGAGGTCATGGTCTGCGGGAGGGCGTTGACGGCGCGAGTCAGATCTGCCGGGAGAGGAGAAGTGAGAATCGAGGGAGCGGAGAGGAGGCAGGAAACGGGTCCTGGAGAGGTTGTGAAGCTCACCCGCCAGGTTGATGTTGGCCGGAGTGGCGTTGATGGAGGCCGGAGTCCGGGTCCTGCTGCTGCTGCTGGGAGTGACCCCTACAAGGGGGGAAAACAACAACCATAAGCTCCTGGGAAGGAATCAATGTGGAAGACAAGAAGCTGGACTGAAATAAATTTCATTATGACGGGACTGGGACCTCGAATCTCCATCTAAACTCTTAAACTAATGGTTTCCAAGCTTTGGATCTCTAGTTCTTTGGGATTTCCATCTCCCAGAAGCAACAACAGTTAGCGATTGTGGGAGCAGAAGTCCTATTATTATTATTTTATTATGACACAGCAAACAAGCTAGATATGCTGGATTTCGTATCACAAAATCATAAGTCGAACACTTCCCAAGGGTCAAGGACTGTGTGATGTATTATTATTATTATTATTATTATTATTATTTTATTATGTCACAACAAACAATCTAGATATGCTGGATTTCGTATCACAAAATCACAAGTCGAACACTTCCCAAGTGTCTAGGACTGTGTGATGTATTATTATTATTATTATTATTATTATTATTATTATTATTATTATTTTATTATGACACAGCAAACAAGATAGTTATGTTGGATTTCGTATCACAAAATCACAAGTCAAACACTTCCCAAGTGTCTAGGACTGTGTGATGTATTATTATTATTATTGTTATTATTATTTTATTATGTCACAACAAACAAGCTAGATATGCTGGATTTCGTATCACAAAATCACAAGTCGAACACTTCCCAAGTGTCTAGGACTGTGTGATGTATTATTATTATTATTATTATTATTATTATTATTATTATTTTATTATGACACAGCAAACAAGATAGTTATGTTGGATTTCGTATCACAAAATCACAAGTCAAACACTTCCCAAGTGTGTGATGTATTATTATTATTATTTTATTATGTCACAGCAAACAAGCTAGATATGCTGGATTTCGTATCACAAAATCACAAGTCAAACACTTCCCAAGTGTCTAGGACTGTGTGATGTATTATTATTATTATTATTATTATTATTATTATTATTATTATTATTATTATTTTATTATGTCACAACAAACAAGCTAGATATGCTGGATTTCGTATCACAAAATCACAAGTCGAACACTTCCCAAGTGTCTAGGACTGTGTGATGTATTATTATTATTATTATTATTATTATTATTATTATTATTTTATTATGACACAGCAAACAAGATAGATATGCTGGATTTCGTATCACAAAATCACAAGTCGAACACTTCCCAAGTGTCTAGGACTGTGTGATGTATTATTATTATTATTATTATTATTATTATTATTATTATTATTATTATTATTATTTTATTATGACACAGCAAACAAGATAGATATGCTGGATTTCGTATCACAAAATCACAAGTCGAACACTTCCCAAGTGTCTAGGACTGTGTGATGTATTATTATTATTATTATTATTATTATTATTATTTTATTATGACACAGCAAACAAGATAGTTATGTTGGATTTCGTATCACAAAATCACAAGTCAAACACTTCCCAAGTGTGTGATGTATTATTATTATTATTTTATTATGTCACAGCAAACAAGATAGATATGCTGGATTTCGTATCACAAAATCACAAGTCGAACACTTCCCAAGTGTCTAGGACTGTGTGACGTATTATTATTGTTATTATTATTATTATTATTATTTTATTATGACACAGCAAACAAGATAGATATGCTGGATTTCGTATCACAAAATCATAAGTCGAACACTTCCCATAGGGTCTAGGACTGTGTGATGTATTATTATTATTATTATTATTATTATTATTATTTTATTATGACACAGCAAACAAGATAGTTATGTTGGATTTCGTATCACAAAATCACAAGTCAAACACTTCCCAAGTGTCTAGGACTGTGTGATGTATTATTATTATTATTATTATTATTATTATTATTATTGTATGACACAGCAAACAAGATAGATATGCTGGAGATAGATATAAGTGTCTAGGACTGTGTGATGTATTTTTGGATGATGCGCACAGATCCTAGCAGGGTGGCCTTTTGCAGTTGGCAGATCGTAATTTTGTCAATGTCTATTGTTTCCAAATGCCAGCGGGGGGGGGGGGGGGGATTATTATTATTATAATTTATTCTATCCCACTTTTATCTCATAGGTGGGATTCAAAGCAGCATACAACATATGGTCAATATAACAATATAATATATAATACCCATATTAACAATATATTGTATATACCGTATATACTCGAGTATAAGCCGACCAGACTATAAGCCAAGGCACCTAATTTTACCACAAAAAAACTGAGAAAAGATTGACTCAAGTATAAGCCGAGAGCGGTACATCTCAGAAATAAAAATAGATAATAATAAAATTACATTTTTGAATATTTATATAAAACTGTAATTTAAGATAACACTGTCCAACTCTGATTAAATCATTATTCTCAACTTCTTCAATGTAAATGTGCTTATGTATCCTTTTAATAATAACAATAAGAGTGAAATAATAAATGTAATAATAATAATAAATACAGTAAAATAATAAATGTAATACTAGAGTAAATTAAGAAATGTATTAACAATAATAGAGTAAAATAATAAATGCAATAACAATAATAATATCAGAATGAAATAATAAATGTATTAATAATAATAAAAATAGATTAAAATAAATGGAAAAGTAGCAATAATAACAAGAGTAAAATGATACATTTAGTAATAATAATAGAGTACAATAATAAATGTACCATATATACTCGAGTGTAAGCTGACCCAAATATAAGCCAACCAGGACCTTCACCCGAGTATAAGCCGAGGGGAGCGTTTTCAGTTCTAAAAAAGGGCTGAAAAACCCAGCTTATACTCAAGTATATACAGTACATATCATATTGATAATATTATAATGTAATACAATATAATAATAATACACTATTATAGTTATACATTTATATTACATGTAATATTACTAATAATATTGCAATATAGTGGTGCAGTATAATATAGTAATATATAATGCTTATATTGTACTATACTAATAATATAATATATTGAATGTATATATAATTTGTAAGCCGCCCTGAGTCCCCTTCGGTGTGAGAAGAGCAGGATATAAATGTCGCTAATAAATAATAAATATGGGAACCCATATTTATATTAATTTATTGTGTATAATACCATGTTTAATGATATTTAATACATTGTTATTATTCCACTTACTGGACACCTGTTAGTTCAAGTCCTTGGGAACCCATTTTTTTCTTATGAAACCATATGATAACATGATATGGGGCCATGGGCTCTTCCGCAGGTCGGGATGTTTTGTATCCTTACATGGTTTTATTGTATGTATGCATAAGTGTGTACGTATTGTACGTTTTACATGTTTTGATATGGTCAAAAGTGACTAATCAATAAAGAATTTTTTTTTTACCTCTTCTCCCCTTTTCACCAATCCCCGTGAACCATCTCCATTTTTATTTTTTACTGTACTGTATGTATGTGCAAGAAAATCTGAATAAAAATTTATTTTTTTAAAAAAAAAAGAAAAAAAAAAAGAATTGTTGTTTTCCCAAATTCCCCCAAAACCCAAATAACCTCTTCAGTCCTGTTCAAAATTGTGCCCTTTTGAGAAGGAATAAAAAGGAAGGGTGATACAGTGCATACATTGGGGACAAAAACTTTCTAAATTGAATATTAAAAATGATAGTTTTTCATGAGTTCAGGGCTGTGTGGTTTGGGGTCAAAATCTCCCTAATTTTAAAAATAAATATAGTGTGCTTTCGTGTGTTTTGGGGGGCTTTGGGTACCATAACTGCCTCCAGATTGCTATTTTTTGTTTGTTTTGAAATATTATCAGGGTGGTCCATGCTTGCCCAGTCTTGTCATTCTGAGGAAGCCATATTTAATAGCTCACCACGAAGACCTTTTCCTTACAGGAATGGGATCTGACCATGTTTAGAGGGTCTTTACCTGGAACGGGGTCCTGGTAGTGGTCCTTGAACCACCGGAAAAGCCCATTAACGGTGGGGAAGATGTGGTTCCGGTAGCGGAAGCCTTCGGGCGTCACCGTCACATATTCAATCCTGTGGGGGGAAAATGGTTTCACCAAACGATTCAATTCCTCCAATCAATCCTCTAAAACAGGGGTCCCCAAACTAAGGCCCGGGGGCCACATGCGGCCCACTGAAGCCATTTATCCGGCCCCCATGACGGTGGCTCCCTCCTCCTCTGCCTTTCCCACCTCCACCCTCACCTGTTGCGCACCTTCTAAAGCTTTGCTTGTTTATAACGGTATTTCAATCATTTTTTAATTAATAATTATTAAGGGGTGCTTTGCCAGTGCTTTTGGTGCACAAAGGCAAAAGGGGGTTGGACTAAATGGCCCAAGGGGTCTCTTCCAAACCTCTTTATTATTATTATTATTGGCACAAAGACACAGTATAACAGCAAAAGATATATAGGTAAAGGTAAAGGTTTTCTAGTCGTGACTGACTCTGGGGATTGGTGCTCATCTCCATTTCTAAGCTGAAGAGCCGGCGTTGTCCATAGACACCTCCAAGGTCATGTGGCCGGCATGACTGCATGGAGCGCCGTTAACTTCCTGCCGGAGCGGTACCTATTGATCTACTTTCTTTCTTTCTTTCGCCACTGCCTTTATCCCAGGCCCGTCTAGTGGGAACGAGAGAGAGGGCCTTTTCTGCTGTGGCCCCCCGACTGTGGAATTCATTGCCCTCTGAGATCAGGCAAGCCCCCACCTTATTGGCTTTTAAGAAAGATCTAAAAACATGGCTTTTTCGATGTGCCTTCGGGGAGTAAATGTTATATACCTTTTTGATTACTCCCCTTGGATTTTATCCTTTGGACTGTTTGGACTGTTCCATCTTATACCCCTGTTCTCTTTATTTATATGCCTCTCTCTCCCGAGTTTTTAATTAAATGTTCATGTGGCCCGCCCTGTCTGCTCTGATTTGTGTAGTAATGTATATGATTATTTTTGTACTATTATATTGTGTTATGATATATTGTTTTATTTTGTTATATTGTATGGTGTCTGGGCATGGCCCCATGTAAGCCGCCCCGAGTCCCCATCGGGGAGATGGTGGCGGGTTATAAATAAAGTTTTATTATTATTATTATTATTATTACTCACATTGGCATGTTTTCGAACTGCTAGGTTGGCAGGAGCTGGGGCTAACAGCGGGCACTCATTCCACTCCCGGGATTTGAACCTGGGACCTTTTGGTCCGCAACTTCAGCAGCTCAGCGCTTTAACACACTGTGCCACCACCAGGCTCCCAATAGAATTATACACACACACACACACACATATATATGTATGCATCATTCTATTATTCTATTCCTATTGTAGTCTATTATTATATTATTACTATTATATTATTCATTATTCATCACTACACTGAAACTACAATAGAGGGAAATCAGTGTGGAAATTGCAAGAGGTACCATAGATGGTTGTTAAATAGTTTTTGATTTATTAAATATAGTTATATATTACAATTATTTATTTTTGTTATTGAAATTATGTATGAGGAGCCCCGGTGTCGAAGTGGGTTAAAGCGCTGAGCTGCTGAACTTGCAGACCGAAAGGTCCACGGTTCAAATCCGGGAGTGGAGTGAGGGCCCGCTGTTGCTCCAGCTCCTGCCAACCTAGCACTTCGAAAACAATGTGAGTAGATCAATAGGTGGGAAGGTAATGGCACTCCATGCAGTCATGCCAGTGGCCACATGACCTTGGAGGTGTCTACGGACAACGCTGGTTCTTCAGCTGAGAAATGGAGATGAGCACCAACCCCCAGAGTCAGACACGACTGGACTTAACATCAGGGGAAAACCTTTACCTTAACCTTAAACTATATATATTGTGAAATTATGGTTTTTTTCTCGAAGTGACACACCACCCAAGTCATGCTAGGTTTTTTGGTGAATTTTGACACACCAAGTGCAAAAGGTTGTCCATCATTGCTCTAAAAGAAAGGAGCAGGGAGAAAAGTGGATCCTTGAGGTCAAGAAGACCCCGGAACATATGAAAAACCCTACCTCGGTTTGCCCCGTGGCTGGTAGCCCAAAAGGAATTTGCCCGGGAGGTCTCTGCAGGCGCAGACAAAGTACGGGATGAAGGTGGGCTTCTCCTTCTTGGTCTTGATCAGCAGCTCCTCCAGTTTCTAGGAGGAAAAACAGAAAAGGGACATTATTATTATTATTACAGTATATATCAAGTATAAGCTTTTTTTTGTGTCAGGAGCAACCGGAGTTGCTTCTGGAGTGAGAGAATTGGCCGTCTGCAAGGACATTGCCCAGGTGACATTGCCTGGATGTTTTGTTTTTTTACCATCCTTGTGGGAGGCTTCTCTCATGTCCCCGCATGGAGCTGGAGCTGATAGAGGGAGCTCATCCTCGCTCTCCCCAGGTGGGATTTGAACCTGGCAGCCTTCAGGTCAGCAACCCAACCTTCAAGTCACAAGGCTTTTATCCCCTAGGCCAGGGGTCCCCAAACTTTTTAAATAGGAGGCCTGTTCACAATCCTTCGGACCGTTGGAGGGCCGGACTATAGTTGGCCACCGAGCAATAATAATAATAATAATAATAATAATAATAATAATAATAATAATAATACAACAACAACAGCAGCAATAATAATAATAATAATAATAATAATAATAATAAAGAGGGTTGGAACAGACCCCTTGGGCCATTGAGTCCAATCCCCTTCTGCTTTTGTGCACCGAAAACACAGGCAAAGCACCCCTGACAGATGGCCTCCCAGCCTCAATGTTAATAATAATAATAATAATAATAATAATAATAATAATAATAAAGAGGGTTGGAAGAGATCTCTTGGGCCATTGAGTCCAACCCCCTTCTGCCTCTGTGCACCAAAAGCAAATGCAAAGCACCCCTGAGAGATGGCCACCCAGCCTTAATATTAATAATAATAATAATAATAATAATAATAATAATAATAATAATAATAATAATAATAATAATAAGGGTTGTAAAAGAATGACCCTTGGGTCATTTAGCCCAACTCCCTTCTGCCCTTGTGCCATGGGTGCCGGATAAATGGCTTCGATGGGCCCCTGGGCCTTAGTTTGGGGACCCCTGCCCTAGGCCATCGGAGGCTCCAGAGTATAAGCCGACCCAAATATAAGCCAAGGCACCTAATTTTACCACAAAAAACTGGGAAAACATTGACTCCAGTATAAGCTGAGAGTGGTAAATTTCAGAAATAAAAACAGATACCAATAAAATTACATGAATTGAGGCATCAGTAGGTTAAATGTTTTTGAATATTTACATAAAGCTCAAATTTAGGATAAGACTGTCCAACTCTGATCAAATCATGATTCTCATCTTCTTCAATGTTAATGTGCTTATGTATCCTTTTAATAATAATAGAGTAAAATAATACATGTAATAATAATAAATAAAGGAAAATAATACATATAAATATTATAAATGCAATATTAATAATAATAATAATTACGATCTGCCAACTGATTCAACTGATTTATATTGCACTGTATAATTTTTATATATGCGTTTTATTGTAAGCTGTCCTGAGTCTCCTGTTGGGTGAGAAGGGCGGAATATAAATATTGTAATAAAATAAATATAAAATAAACTGCAAAAGGCCACCCAACTGGGATCTGTGCACATCATCCGAAAATACATCACACAGTCCTAGACACTTGGGAAGTGTTCGACTTGTGATTTTGTGAAACGAAATCCAGCATATCTATCTTGTTTGCTGTGTCATAATAAAATAATAATAATAATAAATGCAATAATAATAATAAGATCAGAGTGAAATAATAAACGTATTATTAATAATAATAAAAATAGAGTAAAATAAATCTAATAGTAGCAACAATAATAGAGAAATAATAAATGTAATAATACCAATAATAATAAAGGTATGTTAAAAGGCATTGAATGTTTGCCTATATGTGTAATGTGATCCGCCCTGAGTCCCCTTCGGGGTGAGAAGGGCGGAATATAAATGCTGTAAATAAATAAACAAATAAAGATAAAGGTATTTCCCTGACTTTAAGTCCAGTCATGTCTGACTCTGGGGGTTGGTGCTCATCTCCATTTCTAAGCCGAAGAGCCGGCGTTGTCCATAGACACCTCCAAGGTCATGTGGCCACTGGCATGACTGCATGGAGCGCTGTTACCTTCCTGCCGGAGCAGTACTCTGATTTTATCTGCTTGGATTTTAATGTATTATACATTATTTTATTTTGTATATCGTTGAAATGGTTCAAATTTTGTCAAACATGTTGTGTTGTTGTTTCAGGCTTGTCCCTGTTGTGAGCCGCCCCGAGTCCCTTCGGGGAGATGGGGTGGGATATAAAAATAAAGTTATTATTATTATATTATTATTATTATTATTATTATTATTATTATTATTATTATTATTCGCTTATCCAAGGTTCTGCTGGCCCGTTTAGCTTGGATAAGTGAGACTCTACTGTAGCTAAGATGGTCTGGAAACTATGAATCCCTTTGAGGAAGACATGTCCAGCTTGGAGAAGAGAAAGGTTGAGAGAAGGGGACATGAAGTCCATGTTTCAATATTTGAAAGGAGACCATATCGAAGATGGAGCGAGCTTGTTTTCTGCTGCTCTGGAGACCAGGCTTCAATGGAGCCATGGATTAAAATGAACATCTGTTAGGAGGGGTTTGATTGTATCTTCCTTTAACACTAGCATTCTCTGCTCACCTTCCTGTCTCCGCCGTGGCAATCCTGGTAGTATTTGTGGCTGAGGAGGTCCCTCGCGAACGAGGCCATGGGCTGGACATAGCGGGCCACAATCTCATCCAGGTCCTCAAACTCCTGGGGAGAAAAATAACACGCGGTCACACAGGCCGGGGGATCCATCGATCGACGATTCCTCTCCTTCCCTTCCCGACGGACTGACCTCGGTGTTGATCCAGAGAGTGGCGCCCAGGCTGAAGGCGTTCTCCTTGCCCTCCTCGCGGACGTCCACGTGCTGGGAGACGCCCTCGCAGACCTTCCAGGTGACCGTCAGGTGGTTCTCCCCTTTGCTGCTGGGCCGGATGATGACGTCCCCCTGGTCCATGGACTCCATCATCTTCTCGGCCTGCTTGAAGTTGATGTTGTGGAAGGACGGGTGCGCAATCACCCGCTTGATGTACGCTGCAGAAGGACAACAGGAACATCTTTATTAACGACTTAGACGAAGGGTTAGAAGGCACGATCATCAAGTTTGCAGACGACACCAAACTGGGAGGGAGAGCCAACACTCCAGAAGACAGGAGCAGAATTCAAAACGATCTTGACAGACTAGAGCAGGGGTCCCCAAACTAAGGCCCGGGGGCTGGATGCGGCCCATTGAAGCCATTTATCCGGCCCCCATGGCACAAGGGCATTAGGGGGTTAGGCTAAATGATCCAAGGGGTCTCTTCTTCTCTTACAACCCTATTATTATTATTATTATTATTGACACAACGACATTGTATGACACAGCAAACAAGATAGATATGCCGGATTTCGTTTCACAAAATCACAAGTCGAACACTTCCCAAGTGTCTAGGACTGTGTGATGTATTTTCGGATGATGCGTGCAGATCCCAGTAAGGTGGCCTTTTGCAGTTGGCAGATCGTAATTTTGTCAATGTCTATTGTCTCCAAATTATTATTATTATTATTATTATTATTAACATTGAGGCTGGGTGGCCATCTGTCAGGGATGCTTTGCTTATGCTTTTGGTGCACAGAGGCAGAAGGGGGTTGGACTAAGGGTCTCTTTCAACCCACTTTTTTATTATAAGTATGACACAGCAAACAAGATAGATCTGCTGGATTTCGTTTCACAAAATCACAAGTCGAACACTTCCCAAGCGTCTAGGACTGTGTGATGTATTTTTGGATGATGCATGCAGATCCCAGTAGGGTGGCCTTCTGCAGTTGGCAGATCGTAATTTTGTCAATGTCTATTGTTTCCAAATGCCGGCTGAGATCTTTTGGCACGGCACATTTTTTATTATTATTATTGTTATTATTATTATTAACATTGAGTCTGGGTGGCCATCTGTCAGAGATGCTTTGTTTGTGCTTTCAGTGCACAAAGGCAGAAGGGGATTGGACTCAATGGCCCAAGGGGTCTCTTCCAACCCTCTTTATTATTATGATTATTATGATTATTATGATTATTATGATTATTGCTCAGTGGGCAACTATAGTCCGGCCCGCCAATAGTCCGAAGGATCGTGAACTGGCCCCCTGTTTAAAAAGTTTGGGGACCCCTGGACTAGAGAGATGGGCCGAAACTAACAAAATGAAGTTCAACAGGGACAAATGCAAGATACTTCACTTCGGCAGAAAAAATGGAAATCAAAGATACAGAATGGGGGACACCTGGCTAGACAGCAGTGTGTGCGAAAAAGATCTTGGAGTCCTCGTGGACAACAAGTTAAACATGAGCCAACAATGTGATGTGGCTGCTAAGAAAGCCAACAGGATTCTGGCCTCATCAATAGGGGAATAGCGTCCAGATCCAGGGAAGTCCTGCCTTGGTCAGACCACACCTGGAATCACGCTGTGTCCAATTCTGGGCACCACAGTTGAAGGGAGATGTTGACAAGCTGGAAAGTGTCCAGAGGAGGGCGACTAAAATCAAAGGTCTGGAGAACGAGCCCTATGAGGAGCGGCTTAAAGAACTGGGCATGTTTAGCCTGCAGAAGAGAAGGCTGAGAGGAGACATGATAGCCATGTACAAATACGTGAGGGGAAGTCATAGGGAGGAGGGAGCAAGCTTGTTTTCTGCTGCCCTGCAGACTAGGACACAAGGGAACAATGGCTTCAAACTACAGGAAAGGAGATTCCACCTGAACATCAGGAAGAACTTCCTCACTGTGAGAAAGGCTGTTCGACAGTGGAACTCTCTGCCCCGGACTGTGGTGGAGGCTCCTTCTTTGGAGGCTTTCAAACAGAGGCTGGATGGCCATCTGTCGGGGGTGCTTTGAATGCAATTTCCTGCTTCTTAGCAGGGGGTTGGACTGGATGGCCCATGAGGTCACTTCCAACTCTACTATTCTATAATTCTATGATTCTACAAGCCGGTCAGGCTTCAGAGCATTCACAGACCGCCCTCCCCATTATCGAGATGTGAAGGGCCCGGGGAGTGGGGGAGTCTTTGGGGAAAGGCTCTTGTCCTGATACCTCCCTTTCCCATCCTCAATGAAAATATGGATTTAGAATCAAGAAGAGACTATTTAAGACAAAACCTTATATTTCATCATGCTATCCTTCTATTTCTTCCTCATATTCTTCTATTTTGTTTCCTATCCTTCTAATTCCTCATCTTATGCTTCTAGTTGGTCTCCTGTCCTTCTAGTTGGTCTCCTTTCCTTCTACTCTGTCTCATGTTCTTCTACTCCATCTCCTGTCCTTCTAATTCTTCCTCCTGCCCTTCTCTTTCGTCTCCTGTCCTTTTATTCCATCTCCTGTCCTTCTATTTTGTCTCTTGTCCTTCTATTTCTTCTACTGTCCTTCTATTTTGTCTCCTATTCTTCTATTTCCTCCCCCTATCCTTCTATTTACTTATCCTCTCCTTTTATTCTGAAGCCAGGTGACACAATGGCTGACAGCTGGACTGCTGACCTGAAGGTTGCCGATTTGAATCGGTGAGACTAGGGTGAGCTTCTGTCTGTCAGCTCTAGCTTGCAGGGACATGAGAGAAGCCTCCCAGCAGGATGGTAACACATCTGGGTGTCCCCTGGGCAACGTCGCTATAGACAGCCAATTCTCACACATCAGAAGCGATTTGAAGTACTGTATATGCTTGAGTATAAGCCTAGTTTTTCAGCCCTTTTTTAGGACTGAAAAAAACCCCTCCTCGGCTTATACTCAGGTGAGGGTCCTGGTGGGCTTATATTCAGGTTGGCTTATATGGTATATTTATTATTTTTCTCTATTATTATTGGTATTGTTACATTTATTATTTTACTCTATTATTATTATTATTATTAGATTTATTATTTTACTCTATTATTGTTGTTACTTTTACATTTATTTTACTCTATTTTTATTATTTTTAATACATTCATTATTTTAATTCTATTTATTATTACATTTATTATTTTACTGCATTTATTATTATTATTATTATTATTATTTTATTATGACACAGCAAACAAGATAGATATGCTGGATTTCTTATCACAAAATCACAAGTCAAACACTTCCCAAGTGTCTAGGACTGTGCGATGTATTTTCGGATGAAAATATTATTATTATTACATTTATTATTTCACTGTATTATTATTAAAAGGATATATAAGTACATTTACATTGAAGAAGATGAAAATAATGATTTAATCAGAGTTGAAGAGACATATCTTAAATTACAGTTTGATGTAAAGATTCAAAAACATTTAAACTACTGATGCCTCAATTAATGTAATTTTATTAGTATCTCGGCTTATACTGGAGTCAATGTTTTCCCAGTTTTTTGTGGTAAAATTAGGTGCCTCGGCTTATATTCGGGTCGGTTATACTCTAGTACACAAGAGTCTCACTTATCCAAGACTCGCTTATCCAAGGTTCTGGATTATCCAAGGCATTTTTGTAGTCAATGTTTTCAATATATCATGATATTTTGGTGCTAAATTCGTAAATACAGTAATTACAACATAACATTACTGCGCATTGAACTGCTTTTTCTGTCAAATTTGTTGTAAAACATGATGTTTTGGTGCTTAATTTGTAAAACCATTGTAAAACCTAATTTGATGTTTAATAGGCTTTTCCTTAATCCCTCCTTATTATCCAACATATTCGCTTATCCTAGCTTCTGCCGGCCTGTTTATGTTGGATAAGTGAGACTGTACTGTACATTTATTATTTCACTCTGATCTTATTATTATTATTATTGCATTTATTATTTTCCTCTATTTATTATTATATGTATTATTTTCCTCTATTATTATTATTATTATTACATGTATTATTTTACTCTATTATTATTAAAAGGATACATAAGCACATTAACATTGAAGAAGATGAGAATAATGATTTAATCAGAGTTGGACAATTAGAGCTTTATGTAAATATTCAAACACATTTAACCTACAGATGCCTCAATTAATGTAATTTTATTGGTATCTATTTTTATTTCTGAAATTTACCACCCTCAGCTTATACTGGAGTCAATGTTTTCCCAGTTTTTTGTGGTAAAAATAGGTGCCTCAGCTTATATTCCGGTGGGTTATACTCGAGTATATACGGTATGTTCTCAAAAAAAATATTCTAAAGCCTTCCTTTCCCACTGCAAATTTTTAAAAAATGAAGTAAGACATATTCTCTCCTAGCGTCAAGAATTGCTTTGTTCTATTCACTCCCTTGATTATTTTTCCTGACGTTCTTTTGATATCAGGACAGAATAGTTTAATACCTATTCACTCCTAGTATTTTGAAAAGACGTAATGCTGGGGAAATGCACAAACTGCCCAAGTAACCAATAAATAACCAGCAAATGGGTCTAAAAGAGAACCAGAACCGAAGTTGGCCCATGCCTGTTGTATCCCAAACCCACTGACCCCTGGACCAAACTCACTGGTGCGCTGCTGCTTCCTCTTGACTTCCTCTTCCTGCTTGTGGTCGGCGGCTTCGGCATCGAAATCATAGTAAGTGTCTTTGGGCAGCTTCCACTCGTTGCTCTTGTCCATCAGGTCCGAAGTCCGGCAGGTCAGGTCCGCACTGAACTTCTCAATGTCGATCTTCATGATGCGGCAGTGGACCATCATCCCCACCTGAGAAAAAAGAGGGTTCAAAGCCATCAATGAAGAACTGAGCTTGAAACAGACGTTTATGCCGTTTACAACTGGTTCCCGGGTTTTATCCCAGTTTCGGTAACCCTTCTTCTGGTAAGCGGCAAATGTTTTATTATTTCTTTATTGAAGGCTCTGCTTCAGGTATTCTTAACGGAAATAAGAATAAAAGGAAATTTGTCTAATGTTGTGCTATTTATAATACATAAATCATCTATATATATAAAAGAGTGATGGCATCCTGGCAACCGCCAAAACAACAAAACTAAACATCCCACAACCTCGAAAATTGACAACACAATCCATCATCCACGCCTCTAGGTTGATACAACAAAAAGAAAAGAAAAAGAAAGTCCTAATTAGAGGGAGAGGGATAATTATTTTTAGCCAATTGCTGCCAGTTAGAAGGCTAAGCTCCTCCAACTTGGTCTCCTAGCAACCCAATAAAAAATAATAAAAACACTAAAAATTAATACCATAAAATACTATAATAACAGAAAATAACTAAAAATAATACAAGAAAATAAAATATAATAAATAAAAATATAACTTATAATAAAATTAATAAAAAATTGCAAATAACATCAATTAAAAATTACACAACAATTTTTAACCAATACCACCACTTTGCCACAGCAACGCGTGGCCGGGCACAGCTAGTATAAGATATAATGGTTAATAGAAAGACTGTGCAGTGAATGAATGATAATGATACATAATAAATCTTGTACACATAACACTAACTTACTAACCAATCTATATATATAAAAATATTCTGACCATTTCTGCCTTAAAGTAAACAGCGAAACTACACACCCAAAACCAACGAAACTTGGCCACAAAAGACAGTCATCCCCACTGCATTTGGACATCAAAAAAACAAGAAAAATAAAGTCCCCATTGCTGCCAGTTAGAAGGCTAAGCTCCGCCCACTTTGTCTCCTAGCAACACACTCAGCCATTTAATGGCGCCAATCAGGCCTCTTCCATACTGCCTATAAAATAATCTATATTTTATCTGATTTGAACTGGATTATATGGTAGTGTAAACTCAAGGCTCTTCCACACAGCTATATTACCCATTTATAATCTTATATTATCTGCTTTGAACTGGATTATCTTGAGTCCACACTGCCATATACAGTAGAGTCTCACTTATCCAACATAAACGGGCCGGCAGAACATTGGATAAGCAAATATGTTGGATAATAAGGAGAGATTAAGGAGAAGCCTATTAAACATCAAATTAGGTTATGATTTTACAAATTAAGCACCAAAACATCATGTTATGCAACAAATTTGACAGAAAAGTAGTTCAATACACAGTAATGCTATGTAGTAATTACTGTATTTACGAATTTAACACCAAAATATCATGATGTATTGAAAACATTGACTACAAAAATGCGTTGGATAATCCAGAACATTGGATAAGCGAGTGTTGGATAAGTGAGACTCTACTGTATTATTAATATTACATGTATATACAATATATTATAATATTAGTATAGTATAATATTATTACATATTATTATATCGTTAAATTGATATCGTTAAATTGTTGGAGCGAATCTTGTGTATTTATGTTTATTACTTTTATTATTTTCTCTTTTTATAGTTCTCTTTTTATTATGTGTATTGTATTGTTTTGTCATGTAATATTATATTACAATTATAATAGTGCATTATTATTATATTGTATTACATTATAACATTATTATCTATATTACATGAATATACAATATATTATATTATTACTATAGCATAATACAGTAGAGTCTCACTTATCCAACACTCGCTTATCCAATGTTCTGGATTATCCAACGCATTTTTGTAGTCAATGTTTTCAATACATCGTGATATTTTGGTGCTAAATTCGTAAATACAGTAATGACTACATAGCATTACTACGTATTGAACTACTTTTTCTGTCAAATTTGTTGTCTAACATAATATTTTGGTGCTTAATTTGTAAAATCATAACTTAATTTGATGTTTAATAGGCTTTTCCTTAATCTCTCCTTATTATCCAACATATTCGCTTATCCAACGTTCTGCCGGCTCGTTTACGTTGGATAAGCGAGACTCTACTGTACTTGTATTATTTTTAAATTGTTGTATGGTTCTCTTTTTATTATGTGTATTATATTGGTTTGTCATGTAATGTTATATTACAATTATAATAGTGTATTATTATTATACTGTATTACATTATAATATTATTACCTATATTTTACGCATATCATCATCATCATCATCATTTAATTACTTATTAATTGCCCTCCATCCAAGATGCTCTAGGCGATTTACAAGATAAAATTGTAATGGATAAAAATACATACATACAAATATTGATAAAATTACAATATACAATCTATATATATAAAAGAGTGATGGCATCACAGCGACCCACAAAACAACAAAACTACAGGCCCCCCAACCTCGAAATTTGACCACACAACCCATCATCCACGGTTCTAGGTTGATACAACAAAAAGAAAAGAGAGAGAGGAATAATTGTTTTTATCCAATTGCTGCCAGTTAGAAGGCTAAGCTCCTCCAACTTGGTCTCCTAGCAACCCAATAAAAAATAATAAAAAACACTAAAAAATAATAAAAAACGCTTAAAAAATTAATACAATAAAATACTATAACAGAAAATAACTAAAAATAATACAAGAAAATAATAAAATATAATAAATAAAAAGATAACTTACAATAAAATTAATTAAAAAATACAAATAACGTCAAATAAAAATTACTCAACAATTTTTAACCAATACCACCACCACTTTGCCACAGCAACGCGTGGCCGGGCACAGCTAGTTTATTATATTATTTGTATAGCATAATATGAGTATTATGTATTATTATATTGACACAGGAGCCATGGTGGAATACTTAGACCATGGGTCTTTTGCATACAGAACAAACAAATCCATATAAACCCAATTATAAAATACCAAACAATGCAAAATTAAAAACACTACAGAACTCTTGCAGAGTTAGAAGTCAAGAAAAAGACTTAAACTCTGCACCTGCCGCATTCCTTTGCCACCAATAACAGCTGATTTGATAACAGGAATGCACACCAGTGTTCAGGACGAGGGAATATTCCAATGTTGATGCCTACCTTGACCCTCTCCTCCGGCCGCTTGACCACTTTGTCACTAAGGAATTTGGTGGGGATGAAGCCCATGACTCCGTTGTCCAGGCGGGTCTTGACCCCGATGGCCTGGCCGGGGCAGGAGCCGCTATCAAAGTGGTTCCATACCTGGAGGGAAGAAGCAAAGCAGAAAGAAAAAGGCGGATGAAACACAGGCCATGGAAACGCACCGGATGATTTTGGGGGAAGTCACATTCTCTCAGCCTCAGGGGAAGGCGGTGGCAAACCACTTCTGGAGACATCTAGGTGAGAAAAGCCAAGGATCGGGTTCACAAGGAACACAACAAATCCTTAAGCGGAGCCTAGATTTAATTACTGACACGTTGATCAAAAATATAAATACTGTATATACTCGAGTATAAGCCTAGTTTTTCAGCCCTTTTTAGGACTGGAAAAAAAAAACCTCCTCGGCTTATTCTTGGGTGAGGGTCCTGGTGGGCTTATATTCAGGTCGGCTCATACTCTATATATGGTATATTTATTATTTTTCTCTATTATTATTGGTATTGTTACATTTATTATTTTACTCTATTATTGTTACTTTTACATTTATTTTACTCTATTTTTATTATTATTAATACATTCATTATTTTACTCTATTATTACATTTATTATTTTACTGCATTTATTATCATTATTATTTCATTTATTATTTCACTCTATTATTATTAAAAGGATACATAAGTACATTTACATTGAAGAAGATAAAAATAAGGATTTAATCCGAGTTGATCAGTCATATCTTAAATTACAGTTTGATGTAAAGATTCAAAAACATTGAAACTACTGATGCCTCAATTAATGTAATGTTATTGGTATCTCAGCTTATACTGAAGTCAATGTTTTCCCAGTTTTTTTGTGGTAAAGTTAGGTGCCTCACTTATTCAACATTCGCCTATCCAACGTTCTGGATTATCCAACACAGTCTGCCTTTTAGCAGTCAATTTTTTGTAGTCAATGTTTTCAATACATTGTGATATTTTGGTGCTAAATTCGTAAATACAGTAATTACTACATAGCATTAATGTGTAATGAACTACTTTTTCTGTCAAATTTGTTGTCTAACATGATGTTTTGGTGCTTACTTTGTAAAATCATAACATATTTTGATGTTTAATAGGCTTTTCCTTAATCTCTCCTTATTATCCAACATATTCTCTTATCCAACGTTCTGCCGGCCCGTTTATGTTGGATAAGTGAGACTACTGTAGTAGCAACAACAATAGAGAAAAATAATAAATGTACCAATACCAATAATAATAGAGAAAAATAATAAATGTACCATATATTCTCGAGTATAAGCTGACCCAAATATAAGCAAAGCAGGACCCTCACCCAAGTATAAAATGAGGGGGGCATTTTCAGTCTTAAAAAAAGGGCTGAAAAACTAGGCTTATACTCGAGTAAATACAGTAATACAACACAACACAAAAGCTGTCACCTCGCTGAGTTCAGGGAAGTTGTCCTGCTGGCAGAAGGGACATTGCCATAACCCCGTCTCGTCGTTTCGGATGGCCTGGTCGTAGCTCTCTCCTTGCGGCCGCCGGTGGGCGATTCCTGTGACGTTGCAGATGATCAGCTTCCCTGGAGAGAGAGAGAGGAAAGGGGAAAGGTCTGTGAAGGGAAGCTGCCAAGATCCCAAGCTGTTACAACATCAGCACTGACACAGACCAGCTTCAGTCTCTTCAATCTCTCTGGCCTACCGATGTAGAAGGTCTCGGGCGTCTCCTTGGTCAGCATGTTGAAGACCTCCTCTGCGTTGGGGGAGCGGTAGAGGTTGCGCAGGTCTTTGTAGCGGCAGCTGAGCTCAGCCCGGATGTCGTAGAGGGTGATGTGCTTGTCCCCGTAGCCCTACGAGCAAACAAGGAGGAAGCGGCCGTTAGAGAGGAGCGAAGGAGGAGAAGGGTGCCGAGAGAGGCTCTCAGGGGGCTCCACGTGGCCAGACCTGTCTCTCCAGCTCCTCCGCAAAGGCGTCCAGGTCCAGGTCCTTGAGGCGCTCGGGGTTCTCCAGGATTTCCTCCAAGGCCCCGGCCGGGTTGGCGTCTTCGGCTGACTCGTCGTACTCCAAGGCGTCCACTGCCATCTTGCGGGCCCATTCGTAGGTCTCCGGGTGGACCCTCGACCCGTCCAACACCTCGATGTAGGAGTCCGTGCTGAAAGTAAGTAAGTAAGTAGGTAACTTTATTTTTCTACCCCGCCACCATCTCCCGGCAGGGACTCAGGGCGGCTAACACGGGACAAAAGCCCGAAAATACAGGACAAGTAAAACAGTTAAAACACATTGCAATACAAACACAGTAAAATCAGGTCACCAGGCTGGTAGAGGGGATGGCATGGAGGGGACACCTAAGCTAAGGTGCAATAATATAGTTATAAAGTGCTTTGGGTCAAAGGACAAAGTGTAAACATTCCTGGACCGAAGGGATGGGAGACGGATGGCTGTAAAGAAGTATGAATTTTAGTTTACAGATGTCATGTTTAATTGCGTTTTAAAAGTCATGTTTAACTGTGTTTTAAAAGAGTCAGTATTTCAGTTACTCTGCTCTCATGAGTGGTTGCCATGGAGAAGTAGGCGGAGCCAACTACGTTTAGCTGAAGAGAGAGCAGAATTTGGAGAGAAACTCAGTCTGTGGTCAGAGAACCACAGGGAAGGTTGATTTTACAGTCTGTGTTCTGTTGAAGCACAGGGAAGGCTGATTCTCAGTTGGAGAATCAGGGTGGCTCAAAGGTTGGATTTTGAGTCAAGTTTAAAATAAATTTGGTGACTTATTTTAAGGTAGTCTGTAATCGGAGAGATTACAGGGAAGACTGATCCTCAGTGAAGGGATCAGGGGGGCTCAAATGTTTGATTTTGAGTCAAGTTTGAAAATAAGTTTGGTGGCTTATTTTAAGGTAGTCTGTTTCCAGATAAGGAACAGATAGCCTGTGACTGAAATTCACAGGGTGACTGCAGGTTAAAGCAGTGGAGAAAGAAGTGACATTTTAGGAAGTTTGGATCACCTCATTTTGTTATTGCAACTGTTAGTCAAAGTGCCTCTAAAGAAGTTATTGTAACCATTAAGCTTGTGCCTCAATAAAAGTGTTATTGTTCTTCAAGCATCTCAGTCTCTGTCATATACACATATTCATCAAGAATAAACAACAAGAAGAAAGAAAAACCAAGATTTAAAAGTCTCTTCTCTAAGTAGCCAGTGGCTAAATCTTCCAATAGTGGTGGCAAGAGTTGATAATCCCCTTAACATCTGGTGGCAGCGTTTAAAATAAAAAACATCTTTAATAACTGGTGGCAGCGGATATAAAATATATAATTATTAATTAATAAAAACAACCTCCATCTCCACATCTCCGCAATTGGTATCAGAGGTGGGATTTTTAAAAAGTTTTCTCCCCCTTTCTGAGATCTTTACAAATTGGTGGCAGCGGTGGGATTTTAAAGGATTCCCCCCTGCCTGAGTTCTTTACAATGGCCAATTTGTTATGGGGGAAAAAGGGACCTGTGCGAAAGAAGGTGTATTGATCTGACTTTTGAAAGGCAATCAAAGATTAAAATGAGGGCCTGCTGGGTTTGGGAAGAGAGGGATCTTCCTTACTAAATCTGGGGATTCTGGCAGTCCCAAAAGGCCTTTCTTTCCATGCTATGGAAACTCTACTTCCAGCAACTGGGGGAAAAGGTATGATAATTCTTTCTACCAACCTATCTCCCAAAGAAGCCGTGTCGATCTTGATGAATCCTGCACAGTTGATGAAGACTTTCGGCCCCATGTGGCACATAGTGACCAACTGGGTCCTGTTCTCTAGCCGCGTGTTATTCTGCTTCAGGATCTAAGAGAGAAAACAACGTAAGTATTTTGGGAAACAACAGAAGCCTCTATTACATTCCTGACCGTTGGGGCCAAGCTGGCTGGGGCTTCTGGGTGCTAAGGTCCAAAATAAGCATAGGACTAAAGTTTGGGAACCTCTGGACTAGATAACAAATAAATGCAAGGAAGCCTGGGGCAGTGTGGCTCACACCGGGATCCCATAATTCCCTTGTTGCAATGGCTTTGATAGCTGCCCATTTCATTCTGGGCAAAATTCAGACTGCTAGCAATGGCTCTTCTACGGTTCAGGTCAAATACTTTAAAATATTCTGAGGATGCAATCTATATATATAAAAGAGTGATGGCATCACGGCGACCCACAAAACAACAAAACTACAGGCCCCCCCAACCTCGAAATTTGACAACACAACCCATCATCCACGCCTCTAGGTTGATACAACAAAAAGAAAAGAAAATAAAGTCCTAATTAGAGGGAGAGCAATAATTGTTTTTATCCAATTGCTGCCAGTTAGAAGGCTAAGCTCCTCCCACTTGGTCTCCTAGCAACCCAATAAAAAATAATAAAAACACTAAAAATTAATACAATAAAATACTATAATAACAGAAAATAACTAAAAATAATACAAAATAATAATAAAATATAATAAATAAAAATATAACTTACAATAAAATTAATTAAAAAATGCAAATAACATCAAATAAAAATTACACAACAATTTTTAACCAATACCACCACCATTTTGCCACAGCAACGCGTGGCCGGGCACAGCTAGTAATAATAATAAGATCAGAGTGAAATAATAAATGTATTATTAATAATAATAAAAATAGAGTAAAATAAATGTAATAGTAGCAACAATAATAGAGAAAAATAATAAAGGTAATAATACCAATAATAATAGAGAAAAATAAAAAAGTACCATATATTCTCGAGCATAAACTGACCCAAATATAAGCCAACCAGGATCTTCACCCGAGTATAAGCCAAGGGGGGCTTTTTCAGCCTTAAAAAAAGGGCTGAAAAACTAGGCTTATACTAGAGTATATACAGTAATTCCCAAACGGCCTTTCCAAATAACAGGAAGCGGGGGCTACCTTAAGGAGGTGGGTGCCCTTGCGGGGCCCCAGTCCGCAGACATACTGCAGCAAGGCCTGGCTGTGCGGGTGGGCGATGGCCCTGTTGACGTCCACCCCGACCTCGTTGACCCGGTTGATGAACTCGCAGTACAAGGCGTTCAAGAGGTCTTCCTTCACCACGTGCTCCTGCCGAGGAGGGAAACAACAACAACAACGCCCTTGAAGGTAGGCAAGGCCATGAAAGAGAAGGAGCAGTTCCAAGCCAGAAGGGAGGCGGAGCTTATACCTGCAAGGGGTGGAGCTTGAGGCAGAGGATGTCCTCGTCCGAACTGCAGACCTGGGCAAACTCAATTAAGGGGTCCTGGATGCGGCGGGCGAGGGACACGGCCTGGCGCAGGACCGGAGGATAATCCCGGAATTCGGTCTGTAAGAGAAAGACGAAGGAAACCATGAAAGGAGCAGAGGGAAAACATCCCAAAATGTCAAGACAGTCCCAAGCTGGGTTGCTTTGAGTTTTCTGGGCTGTATGGCATATTGCTGGAGCATTCTCTCCTGACGTTTCGCCCACATCTATGGCAGGCATCCTCAGAGGTTGTGAGGTTTATTAGAGACTAGGCATTGAATGGCCTTGCAGCTTCACAGCCTGGCTGCTTCATGCCTGGGGGGATTCCAGACAGGAAACAATCAAAGCCTCCCAACAAAGGATTCCCCCAGGCAGAAAGCAGCCAGGCTTTAAAGCTGCAAGGCTATTCAATGCTAAATATGCTGGCCATTTACAACATTCACACGTGTCTCCAGCAGACAAGAATTCTTTCTCCCAACCTGGATATTGCACAGGTATATGAACACCTGAAAATGCAATAATAATACAGTAGAGACTCATTTATCCAACACTCGCTTATCCAACGTTCTGGATTATCCAATGCATTTTTGTAGTCAATGTTTTCAATATATCGTGATAATTTGGTGCTAAATTCATAAATACAGTAATTACTACATAGCATTACTGCGTATTGAACTACTTTTTTTCTGCCAAATTTGTTGTCTAACATGATGTTTTGGTGCTTAATTTGTAAAATCATAACCTAATTTGATGTTTAATAGGCTTTTCCTTAATGCCTCCTTATTATCCACATATTCGCTTATCCAACATTCTGCCGGCCCGTTTATGTTGGATAAGTGAGACTCTACTGTAATAAGATCAGAGTGAAATAATAAATGTATTAATAATAATAATAAAAAGAGTAAAATAAATGTAATAGTAGCAACAATAATAGAGAAAAATAATAAATGTAATAACACCAATAACAATAGAGAAAAAAATAAATGTACCATATACAGTAGAGTCTCACTTATCCAAGCTAAACGGGCCAGCAGAAGCTTGGATAAGCGAATATCTTGGATAATAAGGAGGGATTAAGGAAAAGCCTATTAAACATCAAATTAGGTTATGATTTTACAAATTAAGCACCAAAACATCATGTTATACAACAAATTTGACAGAAAAAGTAGTTCAATACGCAGTAATGTTATGTTGTAATTACTGTATTTACAACTTTAGCACCAAAATATCACGATATATTGAAAACATTGACTACAAAAATTCGTTGGATAATCCAGAATGTTGGATAAGCGAGTGTTGGATAAGTGAGACTCTACTGTAATATTATATTATTAGTATAGCACAATAATGGCACTAAACCACCACATTGCACTATATCAATATATTGCAATATTATTAGTAATAATATAATTATATCCCACCCTTCTCACCCTGAAGGGGACTCGGAGCAACTTACACATTAGATTTACATTTATTATTATTCATGCCTGGGGGAATTCCAGACAGGAAACAATCAAAGCCTCCCAACAAAGGATTCCCCCAGGCAGAAAGCAGCCAGGCTTTAAGGCTGCAAGGCTATTCAATGCTAAATATGCTGGCCATTTCCAACATTCACACGTGTCTCCAGCAGACAAGAATTCTTTCTCCCAACCTGGATATTCCACAGGTATATGAACATTACTTAGTTTCCAACAGACCTCACAAGCTGTGAGGATGCCTGCTATAGATGTGGGAGAAACGTCAGGAGAGAATGCTTCTGGAACATGGCCAGACAGTCAACAGTTTGGAAGCAGGATGAGAAAGCAAAACACAGTGAGTGAATGAGCAAGATTCACAGAGAGCAACATTCTTGGTGTTGACCAGCATCAACACCAAGAGCAACAACCATATTCTTTATGTGGTTAAAGGGGGTTTGGGGCCCACCTCGGACTTCTTGCTGTTCATGTAGAGCGTGGCCAGTTCGTTGTCCACCAGCTCCACCCCGATGGAGGAGAGCTGCTGCCCTTGCTCCAGTTCGTGGGCGATGCGCTTCACATCCTCCATCAGCATCTGGGCATCTCTGAAAGAAGAAGAGGAAGAAATTGAGATCTCAGAAACCGAGTGGCCTTTTTTAGATTCATTTCTCCCCAAGCCAACAGAAAGCACAAACATGCAGGAGTTCTGGAGCAACCAGATGCTGCCGAGTCTTGTCATTTGAGAACACAGAAATGCTGGACCACTCTAACAACTACCATATGTCAGACTACGCAGAGAAGCCACTGAAATCCACAAGCATGTGGACAAGTTTGACAGAAAGGAGGAAAGCATGAAAATGAACACAAAAAACTCCAAAATCGGAACAGTAAATAGAGAACAACAAACCTGTTCTCTCCGGCGATGGTGACCACGTGGGGCTTCTTGCTGAGCAGGAACTTCTTCAGCGTCTCAATATCCTGAGCCTAAGCAGCAGAAGCAATGAACATCAGAGACCCAAATCCAACAAGGAGGAGAAGATGCACGAAGGATTCCCTCCAGAAACAATAGAGGCCAAAGGAATAGGGGCCAATCTTTCCTGGGCCACCATTCTCTTGGCACCAAGCTTTGAGATAAAGGCTATGACTTGATTGGGATTTGATTATCTGGGTCAAATTAATATACAACTTAATTTATAATAATATATAATAATATAATATATTGTATATACATATAATATTGATAAGATTATAATGTATTACAATATAATACTTATAATAATACAATGTAATAATATTAATTATATACTGTATATACCTGAGTACTAGCTGTGCCCGGCCACGCGTTGCTGTGGCAAAGTCTGATGGTATGGGAAATAAAAGTATTGAGGAATTGGTGGTAGTTAAGGTAAAGGGTAAAGGTTTTCTCCTGACATTAAGTCCATTATAAATGGGTTATATAGCTGTGTGGAAGGGCCTTGAGTCTACACTGCCATATAATCCAGTTCAAAACAGATAATCTGTATTTTATAGGCAGTGTGGAAGAGGCCTAAGTGAGGCCTAACTCTGCCTGTCCCCTGGGCTGAGTGGGTTGCTAGGAGACCAAGTGGGCAGAGCTTAGCCTTTTAACTGGCAGCAATTGGATAAAAACAATTATTCCTCTCCCTCTAATTAGGACTTCATTTTTCTTTTCTTTTTGTTGTATGAACGTAGAGGCATGGATGAGGGGTTGTGCTGCCAAGTTTAGTATTTCTGGGATGTGTAGATTTGTTGTTTTGTCCTAGGCCGAAATTTCATTACCCTTTTATATATATATAGATAAGCCTAGTTTTTCAGACCTTTTTTTAAGACTGAAAAAGCCCCCCTCGACTTACACTCGGGTGAGGGTCCTGGTTGGCTTATATTTGTCAGCGTATACTCGGGAATACATGGTACATTTATTATTTTTCTCTATTATTATTGGTGTTATTACATTTATTATTTTTCTCTATTATTGTTGCTACTATTACATTTATTTTACTCTATTTTTATTTTTATTATTAATACATTTATTAGTTCACTCTGATCTCATTATTATTATTATTGCATTTATTTTACTCTATTATTGTATTATTTTCCTGTATTTATTACTATTATTATTATTACATGTATTATTTTACTCTATTATATAATAATAATACTGTATACTTGAGTAGAAGCCTAGTTTTGCAGCCCTCTTTTTAAGACTGAAAAAAAAAACCCCTCGGCTTATACTCGGGTGAGGGTCCTGGTTGGCTTATATTTGAGTCGGCTTATGCTCGAGAACATATGGTACATTTATTATTTTTCTCTTTTATTGTTGCTACTATTACATTGATTTTACTTATTATTATTATTATTATTATTATTGCATTTATTATTTTACTCTATTTATTATTACTATTATTATTTTCCTGTATTTATTATTACTATTATTATTACATGTATTATATTACTCTATTATTATTAAAAGGATACATAAGCACATTTACATTGAAGAAAATGAGAATGATTTGATCAGAGTTGGACAGTCTTATCTTAAATTTGAGCTTGATGTAAATATTCAAAAACATTTAACTTACCGATGCCTGAATTAATGTAATTTTATTGGTATCTATTTTTATTTCTAATCTATAAAGAGTTGTTGTTTTTGTATTGTATTTTGATATATGTGTGTTTTATTGTAAGCCGCCCTGAGTCCCCTTTTAGATAAGAATGGCGGGATACAAATGTTGTAATAAATAAATAAATACATAGTAAATTAATAAATGAGTCATACTTTCTCAGCCTCAAGGAAAGGCCTTGGCAAAGCTCCCCTTGATAGGAAACCCCTATGAGAGGGCCGCCATATCTGGGGTGTCATGATCTATATCAGGGGTCCCCAAACTAAGGCCCGGGGGCCGGATGCGGCCCTCCAAGGTCATTTACCTGGCCCCTGCCCTCATTTATAATATAATATTTTTATATCAGTTTTAATAATATATTATATATACATATGATATTGATAATATTATGTTATACAATGTAATACTAATAATAATACCATATAATAATATTAATTACATGTTATATATTACATATAATATTACAGTATACTGGTATAGTTCAATATAGTAATATATAATGCTAATATTGTGCTATGCTAATAATATATTGTATGTACATACAGCTGCTCTGAGTTCCCTTCGGGGTGAGAAGGGTGGGATATAAATGTAGTAAATAAATGTAGTAAATGAATAAATAAATAATTTTAGACTTAGGCTTGCCCACTTGACTTGAAGGCACACAACAACAACAACAACAACAATCCTAATTAACTTGACTATCTCATTGGCCTGATAGGTTTATGTTGGTTAAAATTGTTTTCATTTTAAAATATTTTATTGTTCTTTCATTGTTGTTGTTGTTTTGCACTACAAATAAGACATGTGCAGTGTACATAGGGATTTGTTCGTATTTCTTTTTCAAATAATAATTTGGCCCCTCAACAGTCTGAAGGATTGTGGACCGGCCCCCTGCTTAAAAAGTTTGAGGACCCCTGATCTATTGGGTTCAGGGTTCGAATCTCTGCTCTTTGGGCAAGTTTGCTCATGGCAGGGTCACCACAGGATTGCTGTAAATCAGCACCCGCTTGGAGAAGTCCTAAGAGGGTCAACGGGAATTAAATTAGTGATCGCCTCTCCCCCTACGAACCTGCACGATCTCTTCGTTCGTCGGGGGAGGCCCTCCTCTCGCTCCCACCTCCGTCACAAGCACGGTTGGTGGGGACGAGAGAGAGGGCCTTCTCCGTGGTGGCCCCCCGGCTCTGGAACTCGCTCCCCAGGGAAATCAGGCAAGCCCCCACCCTGGTAGCATTCAGAAAGAGCTTGAAAACCTGGCTCTTTACTCAAGCCTTTAGATAAAGATTGCTCATCCAGAAGCAATCTGTATCTGTGACCATTCTTGTACCGGTTTGCACCTTTTACCTTTGTCAACTCGATATAGACACAGGGTCTATTCCCATCCCAATTTGCGCTTCCAGAATTTGCAGCACTTTATCAGTCACCTTGTGTCTACAATATTTATATGGTGCACTTTACCCAGTCTACTTTTACAATCTCTCAGTTTTAATCCATGTTTTTATTAGTTCTTGTTTTTTATTGGCTAATGTTTTATTTTTATTTTTTATTTTTTTTATTGTGCAAGTTGTTGTCTATTGCTGTGTTTTATACTGCTACTGTTTTTATTCGGGCTTGGCCCCATGTAAGCCGCCCTGAGTCCCCTTCGGGGAGATGGAGGCGGGGTATAAAAATAAAGTTATTATTATTATTATTATTAAATGGGGAGGAAAGAATTGGGTACAGACTCCCAATTCCATTTTTTCACCTTCTTCTCCCGGTCGTCCTCCCGCCAGGCGTTCCGGCGCTTGGTGAAGTGCGGCAGGCGGAGGAAGTCGGTCACTTCTCCTTCCCCGTTGACCAGGGCGCAAAAGACAGGGTGGTCCCTGCCAACAGACGGACAAATCGGTCAGAAGAGGAGTGCCAAGAGATGCTCCGAAAGGTGGCGTGGCCAGAGCGGTCCCCTTTGGCCTACCTGGCCGAGGAGAAGGCAATGCCCAGCACTCGGATGCCCTTCCCCTGGTTCTCGTCCATGAAGTCGTCATCCTCTTCGACCTGCTGGTCCGGACGGTAAGGAGCCACCTTGAGCCAGTTATTGAGCTTCCTGTTGCAAGCCTGTTTGAGGAGAGAACAGATAACCCCAAAGGGCATTATCCTGGGAGGGCAGAGAAGGAATATATATATATATATATTTAACTGAACACGTCTATAATAATAATAATAATAATAATAATAATAAAACTTTATTTATACCCCGCCACCATCTCCCCAACGGGGACTCGGGGCGGCTCACATGGGGCCATGCCCAAGACAATACAATAAACAAAATATAAAAACAACATATCAAAATACAATTAAACAATACAAGAATACCACTACACAGTACAGAACAAAATCAAAGCAAAACGTAGCATAACATAACGCATGGACACAAAGTTAAAACTCGGGGTAAGAAGAGATAAGAATAAAACCATGGGGAACAGGGGTCTAAAGGATAGATGTTGGGGGGAGAAACAAAGGAGGAATATACAGTCTACCTGTATTTTATAATGTGTTTTATGAATACTGATGTAAGTTAATAATTTTTTAACTGATTTATATTGCACTGTATAATTTTTATATATGCGTTTTATTGTAAGCCACCCTGAGTCCCCTGTTGGGTGAGTAGGGCGGGATATAAATATTGTAATAAATAAATAAATATGTGTCTATTTTGAGAGAGCATTTCCTGAAAGAAGAATCAGGAAAATAAGATTTTGACTGTAAACAGAAGGTCAGCTGCCGTCCTCTCCTCCTTTTTGCCTTATTTTTATTTATGTTGTATTTTGAAATGGTCATACGATTGGTCAAATAAATGAAAAATATTATTATCATTTTGAGAGAAAAATTAGGGATTTACTGGACGACATGTACCAATAATTTTTCTTGAGGTTTCATCATTTGTGGGATTTATGAGTTTGCAGTATGTTATTAAATGTAAACTTGTAACTATATAATATTTATTAAATTGAGTGGATTGGGAGGTTTAAACATAATCGTAATTGCTTATTAACTTATTTTAATGTATAATAATAGTAATATAATAATTATATAATTTGTTGTTGTTTATTTGTCCAGTTGTTTCCGACTCTTTGTGACCTCATGGATCAGCCCACGCTAGAGCAACCTGTCGGCCATCAACATTAATATAATATCATTATATTTTATTACTATATGATAATATTATATTATCATTTTATAATAATGTACAATTATCATATAATAATATAACATTATAATATAGTAGAGTCTCACTTATCCAAGACTCACTTATCCAAGCCTCTGGATAATCCAAGCCATTTTTGTAGTCAATGTTTTCAATATATCATGATATTTTGGTGCTAAATTCATACACTAGAGTCTCACTTATCCTACATAAATGGGCCAGAAGAATGGTGGATAAGCAAATATGTTGGATAATAAGGAGGGATTAAGGAAAAGCCTATCAAAAATCAAATTAGGTTATGATTTTACAAATTAAGCACCAAAACATCATGTTATACAACAAATCTGACAGAAAAAGTAGTTCAATACGCAGTAATTCTATGTAGTAATTACTGTATTTACAAATTTAGCACCAAAATATCACAATAAATTGAAAACATTGTTTACAAAAATGCGTTAGATAATCCAGAACGTTGGCCAAGCAAGTGTTGGATAAGTGAGACTCTACTGTATATATATAAGAGTGATGGCATCAGGGCAGCGGACAAAACAACAAAACTACAGGCCCCCCAACCTCGAAATTTGACAACACAACCCATCATCCACGTCTCTAGGTTGATACAACAAAAAGAAAAGAAAAATAAAGTCCTAATTACAGGGAGAGGAATAATAGTTTTTATCCAATTGCTGCCAGTTTGAAGGCTAAGCTCTACCCGCTTGGTCTCCTAGCAACCTACTCAGCCCAGGGGACAGGCACAGTTAGGTCTCACTTAGGCCTCTTCCACAGATTATCAGATTTTAACTGGATTATATGGCAGTGTAGACTCAAGGCCCTTCCAAACAGCTATATAACCCATTTAGAATCTTATATTATCTGCTTTGAACTGGATTATCTTGACTCCACACTGCCATATAATCCACTTCAGTGTGCATACTAAACATAAAGACTACCATACAACAGACATTCAATACCATCACTACCTCAACAATTTCTCACCAACACCACCAGACAATGCCACAGCAACGCGTGGCCGGGCACAGCTAGCGTGTGTGTGTGTGTGTGTGTGTATATATGTAAACATTATTATATCTTAACTGTAATTTTACAAAAAATAATAATAAATTGAAATATTTTCCCCCATGTCTCCTTTACCACCAGATGGGAGCACTCCCCCCCCTCCAAGGTCTAACTGCCATTCTGGAGCAGAATGAAGAAGGCGGGGCCAGGAAGACATCTTTCCACCATGTCTCCTGTATCAATTTAATGATATAATGATATATAATAATAATATACTATACTAATATTATAATACATTGTATACACATGTAATATTAATAATAATATTATGATGTAATACAATGTAATAATAATTATAATTCACTACTATAATTGTATATTTATATTACATGCAATATTACTAATAATATTGTGATATAGTTGTATAATATAATATATTGTATGTATATATACTTGTAAACCGCCCTGAGTCCCCTTCGGGGTGAGAAGGGCAGTATATAAATGTCGCAAATAAATAAATAAATAAATAAATAATATAACTAGCTGTGCCCGGCCACGCGTTGCTGTGGCATCGTCTGGTGGTGTTGGTGAGAACTTGTTGAGGTAGTGGTGGTATTGAATGTCTGTTGTATGGTTGTCTTTATGTTTAGTATGCATTTGGTTGTTTGTGTACTGTGAAAGTGGTGAGGATAGAGGACACTGTTTATGTTGGATTAGTGAGACTCTATATTTGTAATCTTATATTATCTGCCTAGAACTGCCCCTTCTACACAGCTGTATAAAATGCACACTGAAGTGAATTATCTGGCAGTGTGGACTCAAGATAATTCCGTTCAAAGCAGATAATATAAGATTCTAAATGGGTAATATAGCTGTGTGGAATGGCCTTGAGTCTATACTGCCATATAATCCAGTTAAAATCAGATAATCTGTATCTTATAGGCAGTGTGGAAGAGGCCTGAGGCCTAACTGTGCCTGACTGAGTAGGGTGCTAGGAGACCAAGTGGGTGGAGCTTAGCCCTCTAACTGGCAGCAATTGGATAAAAACAATTATTCCTTTCCCTCTAATTAGGACTTTATTTTTCTTTTCTTTTTGTTGTATCAACCTAGAGCCATGGATGATGGGTTGTATTGTCAAATTTCGAGGTTGGGGGGCCTGTAGTTTTGTTGTTTTGTCCGCTGCCCTGATGCCATCACTTTTTTATATATATAGATATAATAATATATTATAATGAATTCAAAACAAATTTCCTCAGGCCATGGGGTAAATCTAAAATGGAGCCATAGCAGTTGTAGAACCCTACATCGCTTGATATTAGGCACAATGTTACTTGGAGGCATCTCCTGACGCATTCTGAAAACAACCCAACCTGGGAGAGGGTGGCCTAGGCCCAGTCAAGGCCCAAGGTGGACACGGACCTTGATGACGAAGTCCTTGGCCTCCACCAGCAGCTTATTCTTGAGCTCCTTGGCCATCTGCGGGTAGAGGAACTGGTTCAGGGCCCGTTCAATGGCCAACGTCCGCTGCCGGTTCCACTCCTGGACCTGGTGGCTGAACTCGTCCCGGTAGTAGAACTGCTTGATCTCCTCGAAGTAGGTCTGGTCACTGCCGTAGCTGGAAAAGGAGGGGAAAGTGAGGCCCACATCGTGGCAGAACAACAGTGAATGACAAAACTGACAAAAGAATTAAGAACAACAAACCCTTCAACGCCCTTCATGTCGATGCAGATGTCAATGGCAAGGAGGCCCTCGTCTTTGGCCAAGCAGATCTTCAGGAACTGGTCATCCCGCAGCTCCTTGACCGGCTTGTTCTTCAAGTACTTGAAGGAATAAGCGTAATGGGCCTCATCGATATCCTAGCGTCGGGAGAAGACGGCAACAGCGTTATGTCGTGTAAGGTGTTTCACTCCTAAACATTAAGAAAATCTGCAGAACAGACTGCGTTGTTATGGGCGGCAAAGAGGGAAAGTATTACTCCATTGTATATACTCGAGTATAAGCCGACCCAAATATTTATTTATTTATTTATTGCCATATTTATATCCCACCCTTCTCACCCAGTAGTGGACTCAGGGCGGCTTACAATAAAACACATACTGTATATACTCGAGTATAAGCCTAGTTTTTCAGCCCTTTTTTAAAGACTAAAAAAGCCCCCCTCAGCTTATACTCGGGTGTGGGTCCTGGCTGGCTTATATTTGGGTCAGTTTATACTTGAGAATAGATGGTACTTTTATTATTTTTCTCTATTATTATTGGTATTATTACATTTATTATTTTTCTCTATTATTGTTGCTACTACAGTAGAGTCTCACTTATCCAACACTCGCTTATCCAACGTTCTGGATTATCCAACGCATTTTTGTCGTCAATGTTTTCAATATATCATGATATTTTGGTGCTAAATTCGTAAATACAGTAATTACAACATAACATTACTGAGTATTGAACTACTTTTTCTGTCAAATTTGATGTATAACATGATGTTTTGGTGCTTAATTTGTATAATAATAACCTAATTTGATGTTTAATAGTCTTTTCCTGAATCTCTCCTTATTATCCAACATATTCACTTATCCAACATTCTGCCAGCCCGTTTATGTTGGATAAGTGAGACTCTACTGTATTACATTTATTTTACTCTATTTTTATTATTATTAATACAATTATTATTTCACTCTGATCTTATTATTATTGCATTTATTACTCTATTTATTAGTACATGTATTATTTTCCTGTATTTATTATTATTACATGTATTTTACTCTATTATTATTATTAAAAGGCTACATAAGCACATTTACATTGAAGAAGAGAATAATGATTTGATCAGAGTTGGAGAGTCTTATCTTGAATTTGAGCTTTATGTAAATATTCAAAAATGTTTAACCTACTGATGCCTCAATTAATGTATTAATGTAATTTAATAAATTAATGTAATTTATTGGGATCTATTTTTATTTCTGAAATTTACCACCCTCGGCTTATACTGGAGTCAATGTTTTCCCAGTTTTTTGTGGTAAAATTAGGTGCCTTGGCTTATATTCTGGTCGGCTTATACTCGAGTATATACGGTATATAAAATTGTACAATACATTTTGAATCAATTAAAAAGTTATTAAATTACATCAGACATTCATAAAAACACTTATAAAATACAAATGGGCATGTTCCGAGTCTAAAAGACTGGGTCTGTCAGTTGAGTTCCAGCATACATAATAATAATTAGTGCTGCTAATATAAGCCAAGTCACCTAATTTTGCCACAAAAAAACTGGGGAAACATTGACTCCAGTATAAGCCAATATACCAATAAAATTACATTAATTGAGGCATCAGTAGTTTCAATGTTTTTGAATCTTTACATTAAACTGTAATTTAAGATATGACAGTTCAACTCTGATTAAATCATTATTTTCATCTTCTTCAATGTAAATGTGCTTATGTATCCTTTTAATAATAATAGAGTGAAATAATAAATGTAATAATAATAATAAATGCAGTAAAATAATAAATGTAATAATAAATAGAGTAAAATAATAAATGTATTAATAATAAAAATAGAGTAAAATAAATGTAAAAGTAACAACAACAATAGAGTAAAATAATAAATGTAATACAGTAGAGTCTCACTTATCCAACATTCTGGATTATCCAACGCATTTTTGTAGTCAATATTTTCAATACATCGTAATATTTTGGTGCTAAATTCATAAATACAGTAATTACTACATAGCATTACTGTGTATTGAACTACTTTTTCTGTCAAATTTGTTGTATAACATGATGTTTTGGTGCTTAATTTGTAAAATCATAACCTAATTTGATGTTTAATAGACTTTTCCTTAATCTCTCCTTATTATCCAACATATTCGCTTATCTAAGCTTCTGCCCGCCCGTTTAGCTTGGATAAGTGAGACTCTACTGTAATAATAGAGTAAAATAATAAATGTATTATTAATAATAAAAACAGAGTAAAATAAATGTAAAAGTAACAATAGAGTAAAATAATAAACGTAATAATAACAATTAATAGAGTAAAATAATAAATGTAATACCAATAATAGAGAAAAATAATAAATATACCATCTATACTTGAATATAAGCCGACCTGAATATAAGCCCACCAGGACCCTCCCCTGAGTATAAGCCGAGGAGGGTTTTTTTTCAGTCCTAAAAAAGGGCTGAAAAACTAGGCTTATACTCGAGTATATACAGTAATAATAATAATATAAAATAATAAATGTATTAATAAAAAATAGAGTAAATTAAATGTAAAAGTAACAACAACAATAGAGTAAAATAATAAATGTAATACTGTAATAATAATTAATAGAGTAAAATAATAAATGTAACAATACCAATAATAGAGAAAAATAATAAATATACCATATATACTTGAGTATAAGCCGACCTGAATATAAACCCACCAGGACCCTCACCTGAGTATAAGCAGAGGAGGGGTTTTTTCAGTACTAAAAAAGGGCTGAAAAACTAGGCTTATACTCGGTATATACAGTAGGTGATGTAGGTGTTTCGAGGCCTCTTAGTTCTATTTCATATTAAAACCAAAGCGTGACCTGCTTCTAATCCATCTGCTAAAACAGGCAGGGGCCCGGGCTGTGGCGCAGGCTGTTGAGCAGTCAACTGCAGCCAGCTGCAACAAATCACTCTGACCAAGAGGTCATGAGTTCGAGGCCAGCTCGGAACCCCGCGTTTGTCTTTGTTCTATGTTAAGGCATTGAATGTTTGCCTTATATGTGTAATGTGATCCGCCCTGAGTTCCCTTCGGGGTGAGAAGGGCGGAATATAAATACTGCAAATAAATAAATGGGCAAACATCAGCCCTCCTGGTGTTTTGGACTTCCAACTCCCACAATTCCAAATACCCAGAGGGCCGCAGTTTGCCCATGCCTGCTCTAAAAGGACGGGTATTTACCTTCTTTCCCTTTTTGGTTGGGCAGACGTTGATCTTGGCCCGCTCCTGGAAGGTCTGGCGCAGCACTTGCCGGACCAGGGGCTCGCGGGCAATTTGTAAGGCCACCATGTAACAGGCCCCTTCCAGGACAGCCTCCGGGGTGGGGAATTGGCTGCAAAGGGCAGAGGGGAAACGGTAAGCCAAAAAACAAAATAAAAATTTGACTTGAAAAATATAAAGTATCCGGTGATGCTCTCTTCACCTGCAGACGTAATCCTTTGCCAGCTCCAAGGGCTCGGCCGGGAACTGCTCTGTCTCATGGCGCTGATAACTGTCCCGCAGGTTCTCCCCAAACTGTTCGGGTGTCAGGCCAAACTTCTTCGCCAGACCATCTGGAAGCAAAGGTAGAGCCATGAGAAGGAGCAGAGAAAGAAGAAACAAAGCAGAGGATGGAGGGGAGAGGGCTCACCTAGACCGGCGGCCTGGCAGATGGTGTACATATCCCGGCGGGAGGCCTGCTTCAACTCTGGAGCCTTCTGCTCCTCGTCTTCAGCATCCTCTCCCTCAGCTGAAGAAAGGAGAGAATATATCAAATAGGCGACACTTAGAAACCCACCAAGGGATGTAGCCTTTACTGGACAAAACACTCAAGAGAATAGAGGAGGACACAACAGGGAAAAAAAGAAAGGCACTTCCTGAGTCCAGGAAGATGGGCTTCAGAGTCCTGCTTAGCATCACAGCCAAATTATTAGCAGCTGCCCGGTGCCCTAACTTCCATTTCTGACATTGCTGGATATTATTATGAAAGTTTGAGGCTGCAAAAAGGCTACAAAGGCACAGAACAGATTTTTCTGATCTGCAGTACAACTATAAAGGGAAAGTCAAACTTAATAATAATAACAATAAAAAGGTAAAGGTTTCCTTTGACGTTAAGTCCAGTCATATCCAACTCTGGGGGTTGTTGCTCATCTCCATTTCTAAGCCGAAGAGCTGGCGTTGTCCATAGACACCTCCAACATCTTGGGGCCAGCATGACTGCATGGAGCGCCATTACCTTCCCGCTGGAGCGTACCTATTGATCTACTCACATTTGCATGTTTTTGAACTGCTAGTTTGGCAGAAGCTGGTGCTAACAGTGGGCGCTCACTCCACTCCCCGGATTTGAACCTGCAATCTTTTGGTCTGTAAGTTCAACAGCTCAGCGCTTTAACACACTGTGCCACCGGGGCCCCCGTAATAATAATAATAATAATAATAATGTAGAGTCTCACTTATCCAACATAAACGGGCCGGCAGAACGTTGGATAAGTGAATATGTTGGATAATAAGGAGGCATTAAGGAAAAGCCTATTAAACATCAAATTAGGTTATGATTTTACAAACTCAGCACCAAAACATCATGTTATACAACAAATTTGACAGAAAAAGTAGTTCAATACACAGTAATGCTATGTAGTAATTACTATATTTATGAATTTAGCACCAAAGTATCATGATATATTGAAAACATTGACTACAAAAATGTGTTGGATAATCCAGAACTTTGGATAAGCGAGTGTTGGATAAGTGAGACTCTACTGTAGTTAAAACATACAACAATTAAAACATTATACACATAAACAGCACAAAAGAGATAATCATAAAACACATAACCAAGAATTAAAACCTAATTGATGAATCTGGATACAGTTGCCAGGACTTAAGGTTGGAGTGGCCAGCTATAAAGTGCTAAACGTGCCAGGTGTTACAATACAGCCTGGGCAGGGATGGATAAAGTGCTAAGGCGCTCGATTCAAAAGTCTATTTAAACCACCAGGTTTTCATCTCCTTATGAAACGAGGATCGAGTGGGGGCTTGCCTAATCTCTCTAGGGAGGGCATTCAAGAGTCGGGGGGCCACCCTCGAGAAGGCCCTCTCCCTCGTCCACACCAACTGTGTCTGAGACTTGCATACTTTTGATTTTCTTTGCCTTTGCTACTGGCCTTGCAGTGGGAGAGGTTCAAGGCTTCTGAAGTATGGATATTATCCAATCATTGAACAAAAGAATTGGGGTGGGGGGTCTGGGCATTAGATAGACCTTCATAAACCCACCAGAGAAGGGTGATGGACCTTTCTTCTTAGGATGAAGGACAGAGGTGAGAAGTGTGGAATGATAACCTACAAATTGGAGGGTAAGGGAGGTCCCTGGGCAATGGAGAAGGTGTGTATGGGGAGGGGGAAACTTTTCCGCGACACAAACCTTCCTCCTCCTCGCCGTCCTCCCGGAGGCGCTTCTGCTTCTTGCGGCTGGCCTTGGCCGCGTTCTGCATCCGGGGGATGTCCCGGCCATAATAGAGCAAGAAATGGTTGTAGACATCCTTCAGCTCATCCATGGACTGGACATCCTTCAGCCTGAAGGAGGAGGAGAATAATAATAACAGCCATGGAAGAAGAGACTCCTGAGTCCAGGGGACACAATGGAAGCAGCTTTGGATTGACCTGCTGCAGAGTTTCAGCCAGACAACATAGCAGACTGTACCTCTCCATGTCGGTCGTATCCAAGGCTCTGATGCCGTCGGCTAAAGGCTTGTCTGGGTCGGCCGAGATCTGCTCATACTGGTAGGCCTGCATCTTCTCAAAGAGGCGGGTCAGGTTCTGCTTCCGGATCTTCAGCTGGGTCCACTAAAAAAAATATAATAATAATAATTATTATTATAATAATTAAACTTATGCCTCAAGTACCACCTCCCAGCAGTAAAGAACTGGTGGGATCACAAGCCTGCAAAAGTATTGGAAAATGAACATGCAAAGATACTGTGGGACTTCCGAATCCAGACTGACAAACACAACACACCAGACATCACAGTTGTGGAAAAGAAAAAGGTTTGGATCATTGATGTCGCCATCCCAGGTGACAGACACATTGACGAAAATCAACAGGAAAAACTCAGTCGCTATCAGGACCTCAAGATTGAACTTCAAAGACTCTGGCAGAAACCAGTGCAGGTGATCCCAGTGGTGATGGGCACATTGGGTGCCGTGCCAAAAGATCTCAGCCGGTATTTGGAAACAATAGACATTGACAAAATTACGATCTGCCAACTGCAAAAGGCCACCCTGCTGGGATCTGCACGCATCATCCGAAAATACATCACACAGTCCTAGACACTTGGGAAGTGTTCGACTTGTGATTTTGTGATACGAAATCCAGCATATCTATCTTGTTTGCTGTGTCATACAATAATAATAATAATAATAATAATAATAATAATAATAATAATAATAAAAACTTTATTTATATACTGCCCTATCTTCTCAGGGGACTCAGGGCGGTTTCCAACAGGATAAAAACAATACAATACACATAATAAACAGAACCATACAACAGTTTAAAATAATACAAATGGTAAACACAAATACACAACATATGATCCAAAGAATGAAAAATAAAACTAGTAACAAAACTCCCTTTACGGGAATGGGAAATGGTGACTTGGGGTCTCCAGGAAGGTGTGCTGGCCATACAGGAAATTATGAGCATACAATCAGATTTCTTCCCTTGGGAAGTCTACTAAAATACTCAGAAAAGAGAAAAAAGAAGGGGTGAGAGGCCCAGAACATTTTTTGCAATATTAAATCGGGAAGGAAATCTATTCAAGTGCAGGTTGGCAGCTCACCTTTTCGTCCCACTGCCAGACCCGCCACAAGTCACTGATATGAAGCTCCGGCTCCACATATTCCTTCCGGTAGAAGGCAATGAAGGGAACCTGGGTCGAAAAAAAAGGGAAAGCGAGAGAAGCATTGAGTGCCAGCGAGGAAATGAACATCACTTGGGATTAGAAACTATTTGGGGTGGATCTGGAATCCATAGAAACGTGTCAGCTTCAAAACATACAACACTAATAATAATAATAATAATACAACTGCAAAAGGTCACCCTATTGGGATCTGCGCGCATCATCCAAAAATACATCACACAGTCCTAGACACTTGGGAAGTGTTCGACTTGTGATTTTGTGATATGAAATCCAGCATATCTATCTTGTTTGCTTGTCATAATAAAATAATAATAACAACAACAATAATAATACAACAGCCAGCAGAGTGTCTGCTGTGGACTCATCTTGTTGTGTTTCAATTATTATTATTATTATTAATAATAATAATAATAATAATAATAAAACAGCCAGCAGAGTGTCTGCTGTGGACTCATCTTGTTGTGTTTCAAATAATAATAATAATAATAATAATAATAATAATAATAATAATAATAATAAAACAGCCAGCAGAGTGTCTGCTGTGGACTCATCTTGTTGTGTTTCAAATAATAATAATAATAATAATAATAATACTAATAATAATGATAATAATGATAATAATAATAAAGCAGTCAGCACAGTGTCTGCTGTGGACTCATCTTGTTGTGTTTCTAAAAATAATAATAATGGTAATCAGCATACTGGGTGCCGTACCAAAAGATCTCAGCCGGCATTTGGAAACAATAAACATTGATAAAATTACGATTGTCAATGGAAAAGGCCACCCTACTGGGATCTGCACGCATCATCCGAAAATACATCACACAGTCCTAAACACTTGGGAAGTGTGTCGATTTATGATTTTGTAATACGAAATCCAGCATATATATTTTGTTTGCTGTGTTATACTATGGCTTTGTGTCAATAATAATAATAATAATAATAATAATAATAATAATAATAATAATAATAATAATTTTATTTATTCCCCACCTCTCTTCACAGCTCGAGGCAGGTTGCAACATTGCTAAAACACAATCATTTAAAAATACTCAGTAGAATACACATATTAGAACAAAAATTAGACGTGAAGTGGAAGTTTAAAACCTGTCATTAGAACTGTCTGGGTGGGTGTAAACTGGAGGACACTGGCCTTCTCTCTCACCTCAAAGTGTTGGTTCCGCATGAAGTTGAGGGCTTCCTTGATCTTCTGGATAGTGCTGGGTCCCTTGCGGCTGAAGCTACTGGTGGCCTGACCCCGGTCCAAGTACTCCAAGCCCTCCTGCAATGGCCAAAACGGGACAGAACAGTGAGAAAAGGAAGTGGGGAGATTTATAATCCGGGGAGATTTGTAAAATACAGAAGAGCATACAACACTCTCAGAAGAAAATGCTGAAGCTGAAGTCTCTGTCCCCTTTGGGATTTCCAGGCCTTCTGGCCCAGGCTGCCTTAAAATGACAGTTAATCAGTTACATCTTATTTATCTTGCGTAGATTGCAAGCCTGAGGGCAAACTGACAATTCGTAGGCCGCTCTGAGTGCCTCTGTGGCTGAGGAGCAGGAGAATTTTTTTTACATTGTAATTATTATTATTATTATTATTTATTTATACACTGCTTTTTCACTCTACAACAAAAATAATACAATTTAAAACCTAAAATATACCGTATATACTCGAGTATAAGCCGAGGCACCTAATTTTACCACAAAAAGCTGGGAAAACATTGACTCAAGTATAAGCCAAGAGTGGTAAATTTCAGAAATGGACACCAATAAAATTACATTAATTGAGGCATCAGTAGGTTAAATGTTTTTGAATATTTACATAGCACTGTAATTTAAGATAAGACTGTCCAACTCTGATTAAATCATTATTCTCATCTTCTTCAATATAAATTTGCTTATGTACCCTTTTAATAATAGAGTAAAATAATAAATGTAATAATAATAAGATCAGAGTGAAATAAATGTATTAATAATAAAAATAGAGTAAAATAAATGTAATAGTAACAATAATAGAGTAAAATAATAAATGTAATAATAATAATTAATAGAGTAAAATAACAAATGTAATACTACCAATAATTATAGAGAAAATAATAAATGTATCATATATACTCGAGTATAAACCAACCTGAATATAAACCAACCAGGACGCTCACCCGGATATAATAATAATAATAATAATAATAATAATAATAATAATAATAATAATAATTTTATTTTTGTACGCCACCTCCACCTCCCCAACGGGGACTCGGAGCGGCTCACATATCATACAATCATATAATATTATAAAATCAATAGTTAAGACATCAAAGAATGCATTTAAAAACAAATTAACAAGTCATGATTTAAAATAGACATAATTAAAATATTAAACAATCATCCAAGGCGTTAAAAGGTCCAATATAGGACAACAATCTGGGTGACAATCAAACTGATGAAGGGCTGACTTAAAAAGGGCTGAAAAACTCGGCTTATAATAATAATAATAATAATAACTTTATTTTTATACCCCGCCTCCATCTCCCCGAAGGGGACTCAGGGCGGCTTACATGGGGCCAAGCCCGAATAAAAACAGTAGCAGTATAAAACACAGCAATAGACAACAACTTGCACAATAAAAAAAAATAAAATAAAAATAAAACATTAGCCAATAAAAAACAAGAACTAATAAAAACATGGATTAAAACTGAGAGATTGTAAAAGTAGACTGGGTAAAGTGCACCATATAAATATTGTAGACACAAGGTGACTGATAAAGTGCTGCAAATTCTGGAAGCGCAAATTGGGATGGGAATAGACCCTGTGTCTATATCGAGTTGACAAAGGTAAAAGGTGCAAAAGGTACTCGAGTATATACGGTAAACACACATTAAAACAGAATTAAAACACAAACAGTATTAAAAACCAACAGCTGAAACCCTTAAAACCAATTCATAGCTAAATAAAATAAATAAATGGAGCTGAACCTCAACAGAAGCCTATATAATGGAAGCACAGAGTAACTTGGGAAGAGTTACATTTTTAGATAATATTCCCAGAGACTATTACCCCAAAAAAAGTTACTTTTTCCCAAGCTCTGGAGGAGCAATGGAAGCCATTTTAACTCTGAGTCTGAACCTAAGTAAGTCTCTAGGAGAAACCAGCATCTCAAATCAAACTGCAATTATTGTGATCTCAAAGAGGGATCTGAAGCCTTACCTGCAGGGAGATGGTGGGCATGGCAAAGGCGTTCCGGTAGATCCAGTCAGCTTCCTCTTCCAACTCATCGTCTTCGGCGTTCTTCACAGGGATCATGCGCAACTGGAAGAAGGAAAGGTCAAGAGAGGAACTGATGCATTCCACAAAAACTCCGGAGGTTTGAAGGCCCAACCATTCGGAAAGGGTCTGTGTCTCACCTGGAACCTCTCAGGCATGTCAGTCACCCGGATCTCGTTGTCCTGGTCGGTCAGGTGGCTGCTCTCCAGCTCACTGGGTTCGTACAACTCAAAGATGCTGCGCCGGCTGACACGCTTCTTGGCAGTCTTTTTAGGCCGGGCCCGGATCTCGCCCTCGGCCTCTTCCGGCTCGTAGTCGTACTCGTCTTCCATCTCCTCGTCATACTCGTTGTACTTCTCAAACTCGTCGTAGTCGAAGTCAACGCCAAAGATATCTTGAGCCTCTTGCAGGGCCCTGGAGAAGACAGTTTCAGGACAAAGAAAGAAGCATGGGTTGAGGACAGGCTCTCTTTGTGGCTCTTTCATCCTTCTCTCCCTCACCCTAATACACATGTCACCTTTCTTTCCCTGTGACATCACAGAGGGCCACTTCACCTAGCAACAGCTGTTCCATTTGGAAAAGGTCGCTTCAAACTTGGCCCAAGGAGAGTAACAAGTGACTCAGACTTACGCATCCGTGTAGCCGGGCAGTTTCTTCCTCCATTTTGGCTTTTTCAGGGGCTGCCCATCGTCATCCACAATAAAATCATCAATGTCTAGAAAACAGAGAGAATAATAATAATAATAATAATACTTTATTTTTATACCCCGCCTCCATCTCCCCGAAGGGACTCAGCGCGGCTTACATGGGGCCAAGCCCGAATAAAACAGCAAACATACAATAACATTAGAAAATACAAAAAAAGTCAATTAACATTCTAAACATAATACTACTACTACTAATAATAATAATAATAATAATAATAAACATATACTGTACTTCCAAGGCATCTCATAGCAAACCTCTAGTTACTGATCAGAAAGACAGACACAACATTTTGCCTCATCCTTAATATAATATTCCAGTAGGGTTTTTAAAAGAATTCACCTTCAGCAAGATAAGCTATTTTGTTCCTACTTCAGATGAGCTTCTAAAACCTGGCAACTGAATCCTTCAAGGGGAAAAATAGGAAACTGGGATCCCTCCCATTTACTGTTTCATCTCCACAAAACATACCAGACTCATCTTCATCCTCCTCCTCATCTTCATCTGGGGCCACGACGGGGCCTTCTGCAGCTTCAGCCCCCTCCTCGCCTTCTCCATCCTGGAAGATCTCTTCGGCAATCGCCTCCTTTTCATGCTCCTCCTTCCCCAGATCCTCCTCTTCGTCGTCCTCGTCGTCTGACATCTTCCGTACCCGCCGGAACTTTTGCTGCCGAGAGACGCATATTGATTTATCAGAGATACTGAAATACTGTATATACTCAAGTATAAGCCTAGTTTTTCAGCCCTTTTTTAGGACTGAAAAAAAAAACCTCCTCGGCTTATACTCGGGTGATGGTCCTGGTGGGCTTATATTCAGGTCGGTTCATACTCAAGTATATATGGTAATTTATATAATATTGATAATAATATTATAATACAATATTATACTACTAATAACACAATATAATAATATTAATTATATATTATATATTAAATGTAATATTACTAATAATATTACCATATAATGATATGATATGACCATATAATGATATACTACAATATAGTAATTTAATGCTTATATTGTGCTATGCTAACAATATATTGTATGTTCATTTGTTTTGTAAGCCGCTCTGAGTCCCCTTTGGGGTGAGAAGATCGGGATATAAATGTAGTAAATATATAAATAATAAATTTATTATTGTGCTATGCTAACAATATATTGTATGTTCATTTGATTTGTAAGCCGCTCTGAGTCCCGTTTGGGGTGAGAAGATCGGGATATAAATGTAGTAAATATATAAATAATAAATTTATTATTGTGCTATGCTAACAATATATTGTATGTTCATTTGATTTGTAAGTCGCTCTGAGTCCCCTTTGGGGTGAGAAGATCGGGATATAAATGTAGTAAATATATAAATAATAAATTTATTATTGTGCTATGCTAACAATATATTGTATGTTCATTTGATTTGTAAGCCGCTCTGAGTCCCCTTTGGGGTGAGAAGATCGGGATATAAATGTAGTAAATATATAAATAATAAATTTATTATTTTTCTCTATTATTATTATTGGCCCTAACTCTCCTGGGCTTCAGGAAAAACGTTAAGACATGGCTTTGTGTGCAAGCATTTAATGAATAAGCAATGTATTGACATGGTCTGAACTTAGGTTTATGTGCAATGGTTCCTTGGAAAAGTGGTTTTAAGTAACTATATGTTTTAGCTGACTAATGTATTTTATGTGTTGTATTTTATGAACAGTTGTTAATGGGCTTAAATGTGTTGCTGTTTTATTGATCTGTTTGGCATTGAATTTTGCCAGTTGTTGTAAGCTGCCCCGAGTCCCCTTGGATGAGAAGCGCGGGGTAGAAATGTTGTAAATAAATAAATAAATAAATATTGTTACATTTATTATTTTACTCTATTATTGTTGTTACTTTTACATTTATTTTACTCTATTTTATTATTATTAATACATTTATTATTTTACTGCATTTATTATTATTACATTTATTTTTCATTCTATTATTATTAAAAGGATACATAAGGACATTTACATTGAAGAAGATGAAAATAATGATTTAATCAGAGTTGAACAGTCATATCTTAAATTACAGTTTGATGTAATGATTCAAAGACATTTAAACTACTGATGCCTCAATTAATGTAATTTTATTGGTATCTCGGCTTATACTGAAGTCAATGTTTTTTGTGGTAAAATTAGGTGCCTCGGCTTATATTCGGGTCAGCTAATACTCGAGTATATACGGTGATAATAACAATAATAATAATACTTTATTTGTATTCTGCCCGATCTCCCTGAGGGGACTCAGGGCGGTTTCCATCATACACAAACACAAAGGCAAACATTCAATGCCTAGAAGCAACAAGGTCTTTTTTCCAGTTCCTTGGCCTGAACTATTGAGATGCCAGCTTCCAAACAGAAGCATTGGACAGATTTACTGCCTCTTTTTGCATCTACACATAAATTCAGGGCCACTGGAACCTCATCAACCTCCTCATCCTCCAAATCAGTCATTTCTACTTCATAGGATTCTGTCTGAAAGAGATTTTCTCTAGCATTTCAGACCATTGTTTCCAATATAAAAGGTCGACTCAATGAAATGAAATTTAAGATTGAGGTTCTGTCTTCAAGATTAAGAAAACGCAACTTACTCGTTTAACTTTGACGCCCAAGTTCTCCTCGATGAGGTCAAAGTCATCGTCCTCGAGGCGATCGTCAAAATCTATGGAGAGGTGCAAAGTCAGGACACTGAGGTGGGAAAAGGGGAAGAGAAAGGACCCAACAGTATGAGGGGGGCTTCCGTGAATGGTGACCCACTGTCCTCCAGCACTTACTGCGCTTCCGCTTTTTACGCCCCACGTCGTCATCCGAGTCCCCCGAGTCACTGCCCTCTTCCTCCTCCTCCTCCTCTTCATCGTCATCATCGTTAATGAAGCCCTTCAAGTTCCCTTGTTCATCCTGGTCATCCAGATTCTCCTCTTCCTCCTCCTCTGAAAGGTGAAAAATGGATAGAAAGACAGTGAGATCGAAGGAGAAGGCAAGGATGTAGTGGAATTACTATCTGAGTGGGATTCTGGGGGTGACAGTTCAAAAAGGTCGCTATAACCTAATAATAATAATAATAAACTCCTCAAAACACAACAGACAAAAAACCAGTACAAGAAAACTGCACTACAAACTAGAGCTGAGAGCTGGCACAACAAAACACTGCAAGGAAAGTTCCTTGACAAAATTGAAGGAAAAGCTGATAAGGAGAAGACCTGACTCTGGCTCACGAATGGGACCCTGAAGAAGGAGACAGAAGGCCTGATCCTTGCAGCCCAGGAGCAAGCCATCAGGACAAAGGCAATTAAGGCCAAGATCGAAAAATCAGCTGATGACCCAAAATGCAGACTGTGCAAGGAAACCGACAAAACCATTGATCATATCCTCAGCTGCTGTAAGAAAATAGCACAGACTGACTCCAAACAGAGGCACAACCATGTGGCCCAAATGATTCATTGGAACTTATGCCTCAAGTACCACCTCCCAGCAGTGGGATCACAAACCAGCAAAGGTTGTGGAAAATGAACACGCAAAGATACTGTGGGACTTTTGAATCCAGACTGACAAAGTTCTGGAACACAACACACCAGACATCACAGTTGTGGAAAAGAACAAGGTTTGGATAATTGATGTTGCCATTCCAGGTGACAGTCGCATTGATGAAAAACAACAGGAAAAACTCAGCCGCTATCAGGACCTCAAGATTGAACTTCAAAGACTCTGGCAGAAACCAGTGCAGGTGGTCCCGGTGGTGATGGGCACATTGGGTGCCGTGCCAAAAGATCTCAGCCGGCATTTGGAAACAATAGACATTGACAAAATTACGATCTGCCAACTGCAAAAGGCCACCCTGCTGGGATCTGCACGCATCATCCGAAAATACATCACAGTCCTAGACACTTGGGAAGTGTTCGACTTGTGGTTTTGTGAAACGAAATCCAGCATATCTATCTTGTTTGCTGTGTCATACAATGTCGTTGTATCAATAATAATAAATTTATTTTTGTATGCCATCTCCATCTCCCCAGCTGGGGACTCGAGGCGGCTCACATTGGGAACAAGCCCAATATAATTACATAAAATCATAAAATAACAATGTAGACATCAGACAACACAATTTAAAAACAATTTAAGTAAGTCATAGTTAAATTCGAAATACCCTGTTTCCCCTAAAATAAGACATCCCCTGAAAATAAGACCTAGTAGATGTTTTGCTGAATTGCTAAATATAAGGCCTCCCCCAAAAGTAAGACCTAGCAAAGTCTTGTTTGGAATCATGCCTGACAAACAGAACACCAAAGCATGCAGGATCGGTAAATGTATGTACCATAGATTGATGTGCATGGAATAATGGCAGTAACAAGAAATTCTTGATAGGATTTCACAGTTAATAATAATAATATAATAACTTTATTTTTGTATGCCGCCTCCATCTCCCCGAGGGACTCGGGAGTGGCTTACATGGGGACAAGCCCAATCAACATCATAAATATCATAAAATAAACAGTTTAAAAACATATACATCATAGTTAAAAACAGAGTAATCAAACTGGAGTTTAAATTAAAAAACATAAAATATAAAAATAATTTTAATCAATTGTCTGGTTATGCTGGTTTGTGATGACAACTACTTTACAGTATATAATAAATGTTCATTTTTTTGTTCAACAATAAATGTGAATTCTTCATGGAAAAATAAGACATCCCCTGAAAATAAGACCTAGCACATCTTCAGGAGCAAAAATTAATATAAGACACTGTCTTATTTTCGGGGAAACATGGTAGTTAAAATGATGAACAATCATCCAGGCATTAAAGGTACAATATAGGATAACATCTGTGTGATAATCAAAACTGATTGTCTATTACAAATAGGACATACATCAAATAGAACAGGTAGGGAAGATAAATCTGAACGGGAATCAAACTAAAAAGTAAGCAGAGCAAGTTTCAGTGTCGATATGGACACAGTTATATTGGACTTGTCTACTCAAAAGCACAACAGAACAGCCATGTTTTTAACTGCTTTGTTTTTATGCTATGGAAATTCTAATATGCAGCATTTACGGGGGAAGGGACCAAGGTAAAATCTTGTATATGCCTTCAATTTATGTTTTTTTTCCATAAGGTTTTAATAAAGAAGGAGGAGATGGTTTTGTGAGTTCCTTGCTCTGAAATACAGCATATTGTGTCTGCTATTCCTTGGTGGACTGATGTGACTTTTTTGTGTATTTTGAACTCATTTTAATACAAACCACAGACTCCATAATACTGTTTCCATTCAATCATCTTTCTAAACTGTTTAAACTGCATTTTGGTTTCATCTCCAAGCTGCCTTGGGGAGAAGGACGGGAAACAAATACAGTTACATAAACGCAATGAGAAAGCTGCTCAAACTCACCGTCTTCATCCTCCACAAACTTCTTGGTCGGCCTGGCCACAACTTCCCCATCTTCCCCATATTCTTCCTCAGATTCTTCAGCTTCGCTTTCCACAAAGTCAGACATAGCTGCGGATTATTGAGTCAAACTTCTTGGAAAGGCAGAGGAGGGTAAAGCCAAAATAGATGGGAGGGAAGATCTCTTCTTATAAGTTTACAGCCGCCTTGGAGGGAAAAAGACAGGAAACAGAAAGGAAATAAAGCAAGCAAGGAAGGAGGAAGTTAGCTGTATTGTGTCCCAACCTGGGAAAATAGTGGAGTATCAATAAATACTATAATTACAACAATAACAGTAACAAAATGTTGTCGAAAGATTTCATGGCCGGAACCACTGGGTTGCTGTGAGTTTTCCAGGCTGTATAGACATATTCCAGAAGCATTCTCACCCACGTTTATGGGATTCCCTCAGGCAGGATGCAGCCAGACTTTGAAGGTGCAAGGCTATTTAATGCTAATCCAAGGTGACCAATTGCACCATTCACATTTGTAAATGTGAAACTCACAAATGCGGAGGTCCGACAGTCAAGAGGAATCTGCAACTGCTGATTATACTGTTCTTTTCTTTTGCAAAATGCCTCCCAGGACTACATTTCCCATAATCCTGACCAACAGCCATGCTAGGGAAAAGTAGGCCAAAATATCAGGAAAGTGCCTATCCGAATCCCAAGAGGAAAGTCATAATCAATAAATAGATCACATGAATCTAGTTCTGGCAAAACTGGTTCTAGAAAACAGAGAGTCTGGCATGCCAATATATAAAGTCTAGGGGAAAGGAGAGAGAATCAAGTTTCAAGGCATTACTATTATTATTACAGACAGTCCCCAAGTTACGAATGAGATAGGTTCTATAGGTTTGCTCTAAAGTTGAATGTGTATGTAATTTGGAACAGGTATATTTTTAAAGTGTAACTCCAGCCATGTATGTATACATATACCCGTATATACTCGAGTATAAGCCGACCTGAATATAAGCCGAGGCACCTAATTTTACCACAAAAACTGGGAAAACTTATTGACTTGAGTATAAGATGAGGGTGGGAACTGCAGTAGCTATGTGTCAAATTCAAAAATAAAAATAGATATTAATAAAATTGCCTTATTTGAGGCATCAGTAGGTTAAATGTTTTTGAATATTTATATAAAACTGCAATTTAAGATAATAATTAGCCTTTAATAAGATAAGACTGTCCAACTCTGAATACCTATATACTCAAATATAAGCCGAGGGGAGCTTTTTCAGCTCTAAAAAAAGGGCTGAAAAACTAGGCTTATACTCGAGTATATACAGTATATATATTTGGCTGGAGTTGCACTTTAAAAATGTATCTGTTCCAAATTGCATACATAGACACCCAAGTTCTCATCGATGAGGTCAAAATCATCATTGTTCAATGAGGTCGAAGCCATCAATAAATAAATATGCATGATTTGGGTGGCATAGGGAAAGGTTAACATGCCTGTACTGATTTTTTTGCTGTCTGAGCCCCTGTTCAGCTTTCTGTCCCTATGATCACTAGATTTTGGAAAAAAAATGGCTTGTTGTAGAAACAATAATTGGTGATAAACCTTCAGTGGAAATACCTTTTTCCCATAACTCTCGCAAGAGTGAATTTCCCTTCCTAGGAGGACTGCCTGTATTATGATTCCCCGCATTCTCTCAGGGTCCAGACTCTGCCTTATGACAATTTGTGATTCATTTTATTTCTCTGTAAATAATGTTAGCAACTGCTTTACTCATGAACGATGGGCCTTGTTCACAAAGAGACTGGCCTTGTAGGTCAAGGAAAATGCCAAGCAAAAGCAGCAATGCACAAAGGCATACAAAGACAGTTGGAAAACTATAATTCAAGAGCCTGACTCCGCAGAAGGAGGAGCTCTTTCAATGCTGCATTAAGCATCTTGAGAGATTGCAGGGAGGAAGGAAGAAGCCAATCCAGATTGGAAAATAAGGCAGCCATCTCAGACTGGGCGAAGCCGTTGGTCTAGTTCAACCCTTACTAACCTGTTTCTCTTTGATTCCATGACAGGGCTTTAATAGTGACAGTAACAACAAAAACAACAACGTATTTTTATTACCTGCCTCTCCTTACAACTTGAGGCTGCATTCAAAACAATCAAAATGCACTGCCCAGAACATGTGCCATAAAATTCAAACATTTAAACACATTGTCAAAAATACAGATGTTAAAATACATCATGAAAGGATTAAAATATAATGAAAAAACATATATTAAAATACAAATAAAGTCTAAATTTAATAGATATTATTGTTGGCAACTCTTTAGATAATACAGTATTCTCTCACTTATCACTGGGCTTATATTCCAGGACTACCGGCAATAAGTGAAAATCCGCGAAGTAGGGATACTATATCTTTTTTAATATTTATACATTATTTTAGTAGTTATACACTATTTGTTGATGACCAAAACATCTAGGGACCCACAGGTTGAGAACCACTTTCATAGAGGGAGATGTGTTCCGACACGTAGATTGGGCTGGGGCCGTTTAGGGCTTTATAGGCCAAAGTCAGCACTCTGAATTTATTTAGACATTGGGGTTGTTGTGTTTTCCAGGCTGTATGGCCATGTTCCAGAAGCATTCCCTCCTGGCATTTTGGCCACATCTATGGCAGGCATCCTCAGAGACTGCGAACCGCACAACCTCTGAGGATGCCTGCCACGGATGTGGGTGAAACGTCAGGAAAGAATGCTTCCGGAATATGGCCATACAGCCCAGAAAACACACAAAAACTCTATGATTCCGGCCACGAAAGCCTATGACAACATATTAACCATCTCTACGGGGAGAAATTATTTAGACATTCTCATGGCTAATATACATATTTCATCATGATTTGTTTCTATATTCTTATTGTCACTTATTTACATATTATTGTGAGGGTTTATTTACATAGCATGGCTAGTAAGGTAAACGTAAAGGTTTCACCTGACGTTAAGTACAGTCATGTCCGACTCTGGGGGTTGGTGCTCATCTGCATTTCTAAGCTGAAGAGCTGGTGTTGTCCGTAGACATCTCCAAGGTCATGTGGCCACTGGCATGACTGTATGGAGCGCCATTACCCTCCCGCCAGAGCGGTACCTACTGATCTACTCACATTTGCATGTTTTCGAACTGCTAGGTGGGCAGAAGCTGGAGCTAACAGCGGGTGCTCACTCTGCTCCCCGGATTCGAACCTGCAACCTTTCAGTCTGCAAGTTCAGCAGCTCAGCGCTTTAACACACTGTGCCACCAGAGGCTCATAGCATGGCTGTTATGGTTTATACATACAGTAGAGTCTCGCTTATCCAAGGTTCTGGATTATACGGGGCATGTTTGTAGTCAATATTTTCAATATATCGTGATATTTTGGTGCTAAATTTGTAAATACAGTAATTACAACATAACATTACTGCATACTGAACTACTTTTTCTGTCAATTTTGTTGTATAACATGTTTTGGTGCTTAATTTGTAAAATCATAACCTAACATGCCCATCTGTAATTTATAAGTGTTTTTTACGAATGTCTGATGTAATTTAATAACTTTTTAACTGATTCACAATGTATTGTACAATTTTATATATGTGTTTTATTGTAAGCCGCCCTGAGTCCCCTATTGGGTGAGAAGGGCGGGATATAAATATTGTAATAAATAAATAAATGATTTGATGTTTGATAGCCTTTCCCGAATCCCTCATTATCCAAGATATTCACTTATCCAAGGTTCTGCCTGCCCGTTTAGCTTGGATAAGTGAGACTCTACTGTATATTATTGTGAAGGGTAATTTACCTATGATTAATATGGTTTATTTAAGATATTACTGTGGAGGCTTATTTCCTTATTATGGCTGATTTAAACATTCTTGTTATGGTTTATATACTTATTACTGTTGTGGGAGTTGAAGTCCAAAATACCCAGAGAAGGCCTAAGTTTGATCGAGCCTGGCTTATGGACATACAGTAGAGTCTCACTTATCCAACACTCGCTTATCCAACGTTCTGGATTATCCAACATATATTTGTAGTCAATGTTTTCAATACATCATGATATTTTGGTGCTAAATTTGTACATACAGTAATTACTACATAGCATTACTGCGTATTGAACTACTTTTTCTGTCAAATTTGTTGTATAGCATGATGTTTTTGGTGCTTAATTTGTAAAATCATAACCTAATTTGATGTTTAATAGGCTCCTCCTTAATCTCTCCTTGTTATCCAACGTATTTGCTTATCCAACATTCTGCCGGCCCGTTTATGTTGGATAATTGAGACTCTACTGTATTGTAATAAATATATAATTTGATGTTTGATAGCCTTTCCTTAATCCCTCCTTATTATCCAAGATATTCGCTTATCCTTCTGCCTGCCCGTTTAGCTTGGATAAGTGAGACTCTACTGTATGTTATTGTGAAGGGTAATTTACCAATTATTAATATGGTTTATTTAAGATATTACTGTAGAGGCTTATTTCCTTATTATGGCTGATTTAAACATTCTGGTTACGGTTTATATATGTATGACTGTTGTGGGAGTTAAAGTCCAAAATACCCGGAGAAGGCCTAAGTTTGATCGAGCCTGGCTTATGGACATACAGTAGAGTCTCACTTATCCAACATTCGCTTATCCAACATTCTGGATTATCCAACGTATTTTTGTAGTCAAATGTTTTCAACACATCGTGATATTTTGGTGCTAAATTACTGCATATTGAACTACTTTTTCTGTCAAATTTGTTGTATAACATGATGATTTGGTGCTTAATTTGTAAAATCATAACCTATTTTGTTGTTTAATAGGCTTTATTTTAATCTCTCCTTATTATCCAATATATTCGCTTATCCCATGTTCTGCCGGCCCGTTTATGTTGGATAAGTGAGACTCTGCTGTATTGTTGTCACTGTGTCCTGTGGAGCCTCCCCTTCGCCTCTCGTTCTCCTCACGATCTTATAAACCCGCGAGGCTCATTTCTGCGACCCGAAAAGGGCGAGTGAGGGAGGAGAGGCCTCCGTCTGCGGCCTAGATGTCCCCCCAAGGCCTAAATTTGAGTAGGAAAAGGCGAAGCCCACCCGCTGCTCCAATGCGCCCTTCCCCGGTCCCGCCCTCGCGTCCCCTCACCTTTCCCCGCTCGGGAGCCGAGGAAAGGAAGGAAGGAGCCCGGGGAGCGGAGTCCCTTCCCCGCCGCGGCGGCTCTCTCTGAGGTAAAATGGAGGCCAAGCTGTGGGCGAAGGAGCAAGAGAAGAGCGGCTTCCGGTTCCTGGCCACGCCCACTTCCGGCATCCCCCTCACTGTGGCGAAGTGAATGTACGCATGCGCGCTTGGCCTGCACCATAGCCATCAAGGCTCCTTTCTTGAAGAAATGGCTCCGCCCTATTTTCCCCTCCCAGCCAATGGCAGGATCCCGGAAGTGACGCGTCGAGGCCTCTGCCCTGTCTCCGGTGCCGGTTAATGGCAGCCGTTTCCTGAGGGAAAAATGTCGGCGGCTTTGCTGCTGCTTTTGGGCCTCGGATCGGCTTTGCCGGTTTGCCGAGCGGCTGCCGAGGCCGTGACTTGCGGCTCGGTGGTGAAGCTGCTCAACCCCCGCCACGGAGTCCGCCTCCACTCGCATGACGTCCGATACGGCTCTGGTAAGCACTCTGCACAGGCCCAGAGGCCCCCTCACGGATCGAGCGGTCAACATCCCTTCATGGAGTCGTCCTCCTGGCCTTTGTCGTCCAAAAAGAACTTTCTATTGTATTGTCAAAGGCTTTCATGGCCAGAATCACTGGGTTTCTGTGAGTCTTTCGAGCTGTATGGCCATGTTCCAGAAGCATTCTCTCCTGACGTTTCACCCACATCTGTGGCATCCTCACAATTCTCACAGCAACCCATTTTCATTGATATTGTTTATTATTATATATTTATTTTTTTTTGGCCCGACGGCAGGCCTCCAAAAATTGCTATCACTTTTAAACATTTTTTCCCCAATTATGGTGAAAGCGAATTAATTTTTCCAACCCAAAAGCATTGCATTGTTGTTGTTTTTTTTTGTTTATTATTATTGATATTTTATATATATATTAGCGGCATTTATATCCCACCCTTCTCACCCCGAAGGGGATTCAGGGCGGTTTACAAGTATATATACTGTATATATAAATTTTATGTTCATTTTATTTTGGGGTAAACAACAAAGCCACTGAACCAAATCACACCAAATTTGGCCACAAAAGACATTGCCATCCAAAATATGTCTTTCAATAAAAAAAGAAAAGAAAAATAAAGCCCAAATAAGAGGAAGAGGAAGAACAGTTTTTCCCATTGGTGCCAGTTAGAAGGGTAAGCTCCGCCCACTTTGTCTCCTAGCAACCCACTCAGCCATTTAATGGTGCCCAGGGCCTCTTCACTCAGGCCTCTTCCACACTGCCTATAAGATACAGATTATCTGATTTGAACTGGATTATATGGCAGTGTAGACTCAAGGCCCTTCCACACCTATATAACCCAGAATGCCAAGGCAGGATAATCCACAGTATCTGATTTGAACTGGATTATCTTGAGTCCACACTGACATATAATCCAGTTCAGTGTGGATTTTATACAGTTGTGTAGGAGCCTCATATAATCCTGTTCTAAGCAGATAATATAAGATTATAAATATAATATGTAATAATTACTGTGGTATAATAATACAGAACAATATAATCTCTAAAATCAGGACAGTAAATAAAGAACCACACACAGAAGACAGGGGAATTCCAGACAGGAAACAATCAGGGCCAGCCAACAAAGGATTCCCTCAGGCAGGAAGCAGCCAGGCTTTGAAGCTGCAAGGCCATTAAATGCTAATCAAGGTAACTAATTGCAGCATTCATGCTTGCTGCACTGAGACTATTCATTGCTATTCGACCTGGCCAACCAAGAATTCCACATGGTAGAAAGCGGCCAGGCTTGCAAGCAGCAAGGCCAACCAAGATTTCCCCTAGATAGAAAACCCTCATTTTATGTCTTCATTAGTTTGTATTTATTTTTATATTATGTTTATATTGTTTTGTCTTGTTACTGTTTATTAATGTTATTACTATACACTCCATATTAATGTGTTGCGTAGTTATTATTGGGTTGATGTGAGTGTTCCCGGCTGTCTGGCCATGTTCCAGAAGCATTCTCTCCTGACGTTTGACCCACATCTATGGCTGGCATCCTCAGAGGTTGTGAGGTCTGTTGGAAACAGATATATAAACCCGGCTTGCTTTGAAGCTGCGAGGCCATTCCATGCTAATCAAGGTGGCCAGTTGTAACATTCACACTTGCCTCCAACAGAAGAGTTCTTTCTCCCACCCTGGACATCATTCCACAGGGATATAAACCCCACTTACCTAGTTTCCAATAGACCTCACAACCTCTGAGGATGCCTGCCATAAATATGGGCAGAACATTAGGAGAGAATGCTTTACTTATTATTATTATTATTATTATTATTATTATTATTATTATTATTTATATCATGCTTTATCTCTCGATAAGGAGACTCAAAGTGGCTCGCAATCAAAAACCTTACAACTTAAAATATACAAATATACAATAATAAAACAATATCACCATTGTGTATTATATGTTATCAGTAGTAGTTATATTTAATCTGTTACAACATTATTATATATTATTATATTGTTATTAGTATTCTATTGTATTACATAATAAAAGTACTGATATTATATTTATGTATAATACACTATATTAATACAATAGTACAATATTAGTATTACATGTTACTATATTGTCCTATACCACTATACTGTGATATTATTGGTAATATTACATGTAATATATAATATACAATTATTGAATGATATATTATTATATTGTACTGTATTGTTATACCACTATATAGATAATACAGTACCAATATATTAAATACACTATTGGGATCAGGGGAGGGTGTTTATTTCTCTTGTTAGTGTATTTTGGCATTGAATGTTTCTCACATTATGATGATGATGTATTTTGCTTTTTGGACAAGGCAGCGGTCAGCAGTCAGTGACAGGAGTGACCTCCGTGGATGACAGCAACAGCTATTGGCGTGTCCGAGGCAAGACCTCTACCGTCTGCGAACGAGGGACGCCGATCAAGTGCGGACAAGCCATCCGACTGACCCACATCAACACCGGGCGCAACCTGCACAGCCATCACTTCACCTCACCCCTCTCAGGCAATCAGGTGAGGCCGGGCAAGGGGCCTCAAGGAATCCGAGAGTTGGAAGGGACCCCAAGGGTCATCCAGTCCAGCCCCCCTTCTGCCAGGCAGGAAGACACCACCCAATCCCTCCTGACAGATGGCCATAGATAGGATAGATATGTATGCTAGATATATAATAATAATACTGTATACTCGAGTAGAAGCCTAGTTTTGCAGCCCTCTTTTTAAGACTGAAAAAAAACCCCTCGGCTTATACTCGGGTGAGGGTCCTGGTTGGCTTATATTTGAGTCGGCTTATGCTCGAGAATATATGGTACATTTATTATTTTTCTCTATTATTGTTGCTATTATTACATTGATTTTACTCTATTTTTATTATTATTGTTGTTGTTGTTGTTGTTGTTGCATTTATTATTTTACTCTATTTATTATGACTTGTATTATTTTCCTGTATTTATTATTACTATTATTATTACATGTATTATTTTACTCTATTATTATTAAAAGGATACATAAGCACATTTACATTGAAGAAGATGAGAATCATGATTTGATCAGAGTTGGACAGTCTTATCTTAAATTTGAGCTTGACGTAAATATTCAAAAACATTTAACCTACTGATGCCTCAATTAATGTAATTTTATTGGTACAGTAGAATCTCACTTATCCAACACTCACGCATCCAACGTTCTGGATTATCCAACGCATTTTTGTAGTCAATGTTTTCAATACATTGTGATATTTTGGTGCTAAATTCATAAATAGAGTAATTACTACATAGCATTACTGTGTATTGAACTACTTTTTCTGTCAAATTTGTTGTATAACATGATGTTTTGGTGCTTAATTTGTAAAATCATAACCTAATTTGATGTTTAATAGTCTTTTCAAACGCCGATGGCGGCAGGAGCGGCTGCTGTTAGCTCCAGCTCCTGCCAACCTAGCAGTTCGAAAACCTGTCTTTTCCTTAATCTCTCCTTATTATCCAACATATTCGTTTATCCAACGTTCTGCCAGCCCATTTATGTTGGATAAGTGAGACTCTACTGTATCTATTTTTATTTCTGAAATTTACCACCCTTGGCTTATACTTGAGTCAATGTTTTCCCAGTTTGTTTGTTTTTTTGTGGTAAAATTAGGTGCCTCGGCTTATATTCGGGTCGGCTTATACTCGAGTATATACGGTACTTTATTTATAGGCCAACCTATCTCCCCAGGCCCTCCTGACAGACAGCTATCTAGCCCTTGCTTAAAAGTCCTTCAAAAAAGAAGACTCCATTACACATATTCTAAACACCAAGAGGTTTTTTTCCCTGCCATTTGAATCCATTATTCCATTTTCTTGCAGTCTCCAGAGCAGTAGGAATCAAGTTTTTTCCCTCCTCAATGGGACTTTCTTTCACACACAGTAGAGTCTCACTTATCCAACGTTCTGGATTATCCAACGCATTTTTGAAGTCAGTGTTTTCAATACATCGTGATATTTTGGTGCTAAATTTGTAAATACAGTAATTACTACATAGCATTACTGCGTATTGAACTACTTTTTCTGTCAAATTTGTTGTTAAACATGATGTTTTGGTGCTTAATTTGTAAAATCATAACCTAATTTGATATCTAATAGGCTTTTCCTTAATCCCTCCTTATTATCCAACATATTCGCCTATCCAACGTTCTGCCGGCCCGTTTATGTTGGATAAGTGAGACTCTACTGTAATAACAATAATAATACACATTTCTGCTGCATAAAATGCATGTTATTTATTGCGTCAGAAGCGAATTGAGAATGCAGTTATAATGTATAGAAAATCCACAAAAAGAGTTTAAAACTTGGCAATATTAATAAATTCCCAGGAAGGATTTTAATTTATTTTAATGCATTGTAGGTGTACGCCTTGTCATATATATCCATGCTTTGTTCTAAATGCATAGCTATCACAGAGATATCATCCACATCATCAGTTTTAATTTGGGGTTGGTCTAGATGGATGGATAAGTGAAACTCTACTGTATTTAAATGTGGCTCCCAGCAGCCTCTCTTCAGCCTTCTCTTCTCCAAACTAAACATCCCCTGCTCTCTCAGCCGCTCCTCAAGAATTCTCATCTCCCAAACCTTTGATCATTCTGGCTTCTGTAAATTTTCCATATTGCTCATCTCCTTCTTGAATTGCTTTGCCCAAAACTAGATGAATGACCATGGTCTCTTGTGTTCCAGGAGGTTAGTGCCTTCGGGGAGGAGGGCGAAGGCGACGTCTTGGATGACTGGACGGTCCTTTGTGGCGGCAGATACTGGGACCGCGAGGACGAGGTGCGCTTCAAGCACTCCTCCACTGACGTCCTGCTCTCAGTGACCGGGGAGCAGTACGGACGGCCCATCAACGGTCAGCGGGAGGTCCATGGCATGGCCTACTCCAGCCAGGACAGCTACTGGAAGGCCATGGAGGGCATCTTCATGAGGCCCTCGGAGATGCCCAAGCCGCTCCAGGCCTACCACTCTGAGCTATGACCTTGAAAACCTTTGGGACTCTCAGGCTGTCCTGCCCGGATGGGCCTTTGGACACCTTCAGAAAGAAGATGATGACCCTTCCCCATGTTGCCGTCCACCTTCTATTGCTGATATTCAAGCACACGGGTGCCATCAATAAACACACACGTTATTTTCCATGCAAAAAAGTGTCTGGGTACTTTCTCTTCTATTCCTAGTAACATAGGGTAGGAAGGGAATCCCAATCAAAGCACTCCTGACGGATGGCCATCAAGCCTCTTCTTAAAAACCTCTAGAGAAGAAGCATCCACAATATTCCAAAGCAGTCTTTATCCCACTAGGTTTGGAGGTGGCCATCAAAGGCCATCCAGTTCAATCCCCTTCCACCAAGCAAGAAGATAGAATTACTATTACATCATAGTCTGTTATTATTATTAGACTCCTAGAGTTGGAAAGTACCCCCAAGGGCCATTCAGTCCAAACCCCTCACATTTCTTCTATAGGAATTTCCATATACAGTAGAGTCTCACTTATCCAACATAAACGGGCCGGCAGAACGTTGGATAGGCGAATATGTTGGATAATAAGGAGGGATTAAGGAAAAGCCTATTACATATCAAATTAGGTTATGATTTTACAAATTAAGCACCAAAACATCATGTTTAACAACAAATTTGACAGAAAAAGTAGTTCAATACGCAGTAATGCTATGTAGTAATTACTGTATTTACGAATTTAGCACCAAAATATCACGATGTATTGAAAACACTGACTTCAAAAATGCGTTGGATAATCCAGAACGTTGGATAAGTGAGTGTTGGATAAGTGAGACTCTACTGTATGTACTTATACACACACACATATTTGATTAATTTTGTATAGGAATGTGTATGTGTATGTGGGTGTATATAGATAGATAGATAGATAGATGGATAGATAGATAGATATAAAAGCTCACCCTTAGATTTTATATTTGCAATTTCCTATATATTATAGACACAAACATATATTTGCTTATCCTTGCACTCCTTATATATGCATTTTCATTATATATTTCATTGCATATACAGTAGAGTCTCACTTATCCAACATAAACGGGCCGGCAGAACGTTGGATAAGCAAATATGTTGGATAATAAGGAGGGATTAAGGAAAAGCCTATTAAACATCAAATTACATTATGATTTTACAAATTAAGCACCAAAACATCATGTTATACAACAAATTTGACAGAAAAAGTAGTTCAATATGCAGTAATGCTATGTAGTAATTACTGTATTTACAAATTTAGCACCAAAATATCACAATGTTTTGAAAGCATTAACTACAAAAATGCGTTGGATAATCCAGAATGTTGGATAGGTGAGTGTTGGATATGTGAGACTCTACTGTATATGTGTTTTCATCTACCTATATAGATAGACACTAGCTGTGCCCGGCCACGCATTGCTGTGGCTTATGGGAATCATTTATTGGCCAGGTGGAATAGAAGTGAATAGCCTTGCAGCCTCAAAGCCTGGCTGTTTTGCAATGAATATCGTTGCTGCTTCAAAGCCTGGCTGCTTGCTACCTAGGGCAATGATGGGCAAGCTTTTGCGCTTGGTGTGTCAAAATTCACCAGAAAACCTAGCATGACTACTGCCGGCCCGTTTATGTTGGATAAGTGAGACTCTACTGTATTGAGGAATTGGTGGTAGTTAAGGTAAAGGGTCCCCTGGGCTGAGTGGGTTGCTAGGAGACCAAGTGAGCGGAGCTTAGCCTTCTAACTGGCAGCAATCGGATAAAAACAATTATTCCTCTCCCTCTAATTAGGACTTTATTTTTCTTTTCTTTTTGTTGTATCAACCTAGAGGCATGGATGAGGGGTTGTGCTGTCAAATTTCGAGGTTGTGGGGTGTTTACTTTTGTTGTTTTGTCCGCTGGCCTGATGCCATCACTCTTTTATATATATATACTAGCTGTGTCCGGCCACGCGTTGCTGTGGCGAAGTCTGGTGGTATGGGAAATAAAGTATTGAGGAATTGGTGGTAGTTAAGGTCAAGGGTCCCCTGGGCTGAGTGGGTTGCTAGGAGACCAAGTGAACAGAGCTTAGCCTAACTGGCAGCAATTGGATAAAAGCAATTATTCCTCTCCCTCTAATTAGGACTTTATTTTTCTTTTCTTTTTGTTGTATCAACCTAGAGGCATGGATGAGGGGTTGTGCTGTCAATTTTCGAGGTTGTGGGGTGTTTACTTTTGTTGTTTTGTCCGCTGGCCTGATGCCATCACTCTTTTATATATATATACTAGCTGTGTCCGGCCACGCGTTGCTGTGGCGAAGTCTGGTGGTATGGGAAATAAAGTATTGAGGAATTGGTGGTAGTTAAGGTAAAGGGTCCCCTGGGCTGAGTGGGTTGCTAGGAGACCAAGTGAACAGAGCTTAGCCTAACTGGCAGCAATTGGATAAAAGCAATTATTCCTCTCCCTCTAATTAGGACTTTATTTTTCTTTTCTTTTTGTTGTATCAACCTAGAGGCATGGATGAGGGGTTGTGCTGTCAATTTTCGAGGTTGTGGGGTGTTTACTTTTGTTGTTTTGTCCGCTGGCCTGATGCCATCACTCTTTTATATATATATACTAGCTGTGTCCGGCCACGCGTTGCTGTGGCAAAGTGGTGGTGGTATTGGTTAAAAATTGTTGTGTAATTTTTATTTGATGTTATTGATATTTTTAAATTAATTTTATTGTAAGTTATCTTTTTATTTATTATATTTTATTATTTTCTTGTATTATTTTTAGTTATTTTCTGTTATTATCGTATTTTATTGTATTAATCTTTTAGTGTTTTGAATTATTTTTTAGTGTTTTTTATTATTTTTTATTGGGTTGCTAGGAGACCAAGTTGGAGGAGCTTAGCCTTCTAACTGGCAGCAATTGGATAAAAGCAATTATTCCTCTCTCTCTAATTAGGACTTTCTTTTTCTTTTCTTTTTGTTGGATCAACCTAGAGCCATGAATGATGGGTTGTGTTGTCAAATTTCGAGGTTGGGGGGCCTGTAGTTTTGTTGTTTTGACCGCTGCCCTGATGCCATCACTCTTTTATATATATAGACTAGCTGTGCCCAGCCACGCGTTGCTGTGGCGTTGTCTGATGGTGTTGGTGAGAAATTGTTGAGGTAGTGGTGGTATTGAATGTCTGTTGTATGGTAGTCTTTATGTTTAGTATGCACATTGAAGTGGATTATATGGCAATGTGGAGTCAAGATAATCCAGTTCAAAGCAGATAAGATTCTAAATGGGTTATATAGCTGTGTGGAAGGGCCTTGAGTCTACACTGCCATTTAATCCAGTTAAAATCTGATAATCTGTGGAAGAGACCTAAGTGAGGCCTAACTCTGTCTGTGCCCTGGGCTGAGGAGGTTGCTAGGAGACCAAGTGGGCGGAGCTTAGCCTTCAAACTGGCAGCAATTGGATAAAAACTATTATTCCTCTCCCTGTAATGAGGACTTTATTTTTCTTTTCTTTTTTGTTGTATCAACCTAGAGCCGTGAATGATGGGTTGTGTTGTCAAATTTCGAGGTTGGGGGGCTTGTAGTTTTGTTGTTTTGTCCGCTGCCCTGATGCCATCACTCTTTTATATATATAGACTAGCTGTGCCCGGCCACGCATTGCTGTGGCTTATGGGAATCATTTATTGGCCAGGTCGAATAGCAGTGAATAGCCTTGCAGCCTCAAAGCCTGGCTGTTTTGCAATGAATATCTTTGCTGCTTCAAAGCCTGGCTGCTTGCTACCTAGGGCAATGATGGGCAAGCTTTTGCGCTTGGTGTGTCAAAATTCGCCAGAAAACCTAGCATGACTACTGCCGGCCCGTTTATGTTGGATAAGTGAGACTCTACTGTATTGAGGAATTGGTGGTAGTTAAGGTAAAGGGTCCCCTGGGCTGAGTGGGTTGCTAGGAGACCAAGTGAGCGGAGCTTAGCCTTCTAACTGGCAGCAATCGGATAAAAACAATTATTCCTCTCCCTCTAATTAGGACTTTATTTTTCTTTTCTTTTTGTTGTATGAACCTAGAGGCATGGATGAGGGGTTGTGCTGTCAAATTTCGAGGTTGTGGGGTGTTTACTTTTGTTGTTTTGTCCGCTGGCCTGATGCCATCACTCTTTTATATATATATACTAGCTGTGTCCGGCCACGCGTTGCTGTGGCGAAGTCTGGTGGTATGGGAAATAAAGTATTGAGGAATTGGTGGTAGTTAAGGTAAAGGGTCCCCTGGGCTGAGTGGGTTGCTAGGAGACCAAGTGAACAGAGCTTAGCCTAACTGGCAGCAATTGGATAAAAGCAATTATTCCTCTCCCTCTAATTAGGACTTTATTTTTCTTTTCTTTTTGTTGTATGAACCTAGAGGCATGGATGAGGGGTTGTGCTGTCAATTTTCGAGGTTGTGGGGTGTTTACTTTTGTTGTTTTGTCCGCTGCCGTGATGCCATCACTCTTTTATAGCTATAGATAGATAGATAGAAGATAGAATGCATGCGTTCTCTCTGCCCTGTCTCCTCCCAAGAGGCGTGGTTTGATCTGGGAGGGCGTGGCTTCCTTGACAGGCCCCAGCCCCGCCCCTTTCCCCTCCCTCCCTCCCTTGCCGCCCAATGGCAGGGCCGCACGGGGGCGCGCCCTCGCGAGCGTTCCATTGCCCCGCCCTCCTCCCTGGGTGCGCGCCCCCGCCGTCAGTTGGCAGGAAGCAGCCGCAGAGGGAGGGTGGCCGCTCCGCCGCAGCGCCCCCGCATGGCGCCCCCGTGGCTGGTGGCCCTCCTGCTGGCCCTGCTCGCCCTCCTGGCCGGCTTCTGCCTGGGCAGGTAAGCAGCAGCCGGGGGCCCCGGGGAGCGGGTCTCTCCTCAGGGGGGCAGGCCAGGGCCAGGCCTTGGCCGCCCTCACCTCCCTTGCCTCAATTACTGACTGGGTTTGTTTACTTCCGCCTTCATGCTCGCCTATTGGGGGACTTTCCAATTGTAGGTATATCTATAAAGAGAATAATAATAGCAATCTTATATATATCTATATATATAAAAGAGTGATGGCATCAGGGCAGCGGACAAAACAACAAAAGTAAACACCCCACAACCTCGAAAATTGACATCACAACCCCTCATCTATGCCTCTAGGTTGATACAACAAAAAGAAAAGAAAAATAAAGTCCTAATTAGAGAGAGAGGAATAATTGCTTTTATCCAATTGCTGCCAGTTACAAGGCTAAGCTCCTCCCACTTGGTCTCCTAGCAACCCAATAAAAAACACTAAAAAACACTAAAAATAATTAAAAACACTAAAAAAATAATACAATAAAATACTATAATAACAGAAAATAACTAAAAATGATACAAGAAAATAATAAAATATAATAAATAAAAAGATAAATAACAATAAAATTAATTACAAAATAGAAATAACGTCAAATAAAAATAACACAACAAGTTTTAACCAATACCACCACCACTTTGCCACAGCAACGCGTGGCCGGGCACAGCTAGTATATATATAAAAGAGTGATGGCATCAGGGCAGCGGACAAAACAACAAAACTACAGGCCCCCCAACCTCAAAATTTGACAACACAACCCATCATTCACGGCTCTAGGTTGATACAACAAAAAGAAAAGAAAAATAAAGTCCTAATTAGAGGGAGAGGAATAATAGTTTTTATCCAATTGCTGCCAGTTTGAAGGCTAAGCTCCGCCTACTTAGTCTACTAGCAACCCACTCAGCCCAGGGGACAGGCACAGTTAGGCCTCACTTAGGCCTCTTCCACAGATTATCTAATTTGCACTGGATTATATGGCAGCGTAGACTCAAGGCTCTTCCACACAGCTATATAACCCATTTATAATCTTATATTGTCTTCTTTGAACTGGATTATCTTGACTCCACACTGCCATATAATCCACTTCAGTGTGCATACTAAACTAAATTTAATTTGTAAACTTCAGTGTGCATACTAAAGACAACCATACAATAGACATTCAATACCACCACTACCTCAACAATTTCTCATCAACACCACCAGACAACGCCACAGCAATGCGTGGCCGGGCACAGCTAGTACATATATAGAGAGAGAATAATAATAGTAATACATATATAGAGAGAGAATAATAATAACAGTACAACACATATATGTACATAGAGACACATAATAGTAATACACATATTTATATAGAGACAATAACAATACTGTATTATTATTATTATTATTGACTTCATAAAGAGTGTTTGCAAGTTGGATGTTTGTATCGCCAGGGTCTGCCTATATAAATAATAATAATAATAATATCTCAGCCAGCATTTGGAAACAATAGACATTGACAAAATTACGATCTGTCAACTGCAAAAGGCCACCCGACTGGGATCTGCGCGCATCATCCGAAAATACATCTCACAGTCCTAGGCTCTTGGGGAAGTGTTCGACTTGCGATTTTGTGATATGAAATCCAGCTTGTCTATCTTGTTTGCTGTGTCATAATATAATAATAATAATAATAATAATAATAATTAATAATAATAATAATAATACATCACATAGTCCTAGACAATTGGGAAGTGTTCGACTTGTGATTTTGTGATACGAAATCCAGCATATCTATCTTGTTTGCTGTGTCATAAAATAATAATAATAATAATAATAATAATAATACATCACACAGTCCTAGACACTTGGGAAGTGTTCGACTTGTGATTTTGTGATACGAAATCCAGCATGTCTATCTTGTTTGCTGTGTCATAATAAAATAATAATAATAATAATACATCACACAGTCCTAGACACTTGGGAACTGTTTGACTTGTGATTTTGTGATACGAAATCCAGCATATAGATCTTGTTTGCTGTGTCATGCAATAAAACTCAGCCGCTATCAGGACCTCAAGATTGAACTTCAAAGACTCTGGCAGAAACCAGTGCAGGTGGTCCCAGTGGTGATGGGCACACTGGGTGCCGTGCCAAAAGATCTCAGCCGGCATTTGGAGACAATAGACATTGACAAAATTACGATCTGCCAACTGCAAAAGGCCACCTTACTGGGATCTGCACGCATCATCCGAAAATACATCACAGAGTCCTAGACACTTGGGAAGTGTTCGACTTGTGGTTTTGTGAAACGAAATCCAGCATATCTATCTTGTTTGCTGTGTCATACAACGTCGTTGTGTCAATAATAATAATAATAATAATAATAATTAATAATAATAATAATACATCACACAGTCCTAGACACTTGGGAAGTGTTCGACTTGTGATTTTGTGATACAAAATCCAGCATATCTATCTTGTTTGCTGTGTCATAAAATAATAATAATAATAATAATAATAATAATAATAATAATAATAATAATAATACAATACATCACACAGTCCTAGACACTTGGGAAGTGTTCGACTTGTGATTTTTTGATACGGAATCCAGCATGTCTAACTTGTTTGCTGTGTCACAAAATAATAATAATAATAATAATAATAATAATAATACAATACATCACACAGTCCTAGACACTTGGGAAGTGTTCGACTTGTGATTTTGTGATACGAAATCCAGCATATCTACCTTGTTTGCAGTGTCATAATAAAATAATATAATACTTCTTCATTGTACTTTATATTATTACAGTATTATTATTCACACTGTATTATTATTACTACAGTAGAGTCTCACTTATCCAACACTCGCTTATCGAACATTCTGGATTATCCAACACATTTTTGTAGTCAATGTTTTCAATACATCATGATATTTTGGTGCTAAATTCGTAAATACAGTGATTACTACATAGCATTCCTGCGTATTGAACTACTTTTTCTGCCAAATTTGTTGTCTAACATGATGTTTTGGTGCTTCATTTGTAAAATCATAACCTAATTTGATGTTTGATAGGCGTTTCCTTAATCCCTCCTTATTATCCAACATATTTGCTTATCCAATGTTCTGCCGGCCCGTTTATGTTGGATAAGTGAAAATCTACTGTATATCTGTGGAACAATGTCCAGGGTGGGAGAAAGAATTCTTGTCTGTTGGAGGCAAGTGTGAATGTTGCCATTGTTCACCTTAGCCTCGCAGCTTCAAAGCTTGGCTGCTTCCTGCCTGGGGGAATCCTTTGTTGGGAAGTGTTAGCTGGCCCTGATTGTTTCATGTCTGGGATTCCTCTATTTTCTGAGTGTTGTTCTTTATTTACTGTCCTGTGATTCCGGCCATGAAAGCCTTCAGCAACACAATAATAATGCACACGTATGTATGTAGAGATAAATACGGCAATAATAACACAGATAGATAGATATACAGTAGAGTCTCACTTATCCAACACTCCCTTATCCAACGTTCTGGATTATCCAATGCATTTTTGTAGTCAATGTTTTCAATACATCGTGATATTTTGATGCTAAATTCGTAAATACAGTAATTACTACATAGCATTACTGCGTATTGAACTACTTTTTCTGTCAAATTTGCTGTATAACATGATGTTTTGGTGCTTAATTTGTAAAATCATAACCTAATTTGATGTTTAACAGGCTTTTCCTCTCCTTATTATCCAACATATTCGCTTATCCAACATTCTGCCGGCCCATTTACGTTGGATAAGCGAGACTCTACTGTATATGTATGTATGTATGTATATATATATATATATATATATATATATATATATATATATATAGTTATGAGTATAATAATAATAACAGTATTAGCACAATAATAATAGTATCAGATCCCACTTTCACTGCAATTGTTATCACTATTGTGGAATTGTGATATAATCGTATACAATTTGGGAAATTTGGGTCGGAATTTGAACCCAGATCATTTAAGAATCAATGGGATTTATGTGGTGTATTTATTCAATGGGATAAATATTGTCATTTCCCCCTTGATCTTTCCTTTCCTTTATTCTTTCCTCCTTTGTGCGTTTTTTTCGTAATAACAGCGTCATGCGATGAACTAGTTTTGCTGCCCCCAAAATGTTAGCGACGTGATGGAGAGAAATACAAAGGATTTGTCTGTGGGAGGAGGAATAGATATGCATATATATATATATATAGCTTCCGCCTTTCACGGAGCACGAAGGTGGGATTTTGGAGGCTGAGAATTAAAGAAGGTTTCAGAGATCGCCGTTATCTGCAGCTTCGTTTCTCCGACAAATCATGGCCTCTGTAGGCATTTTCTAGGTCCTCCAGTGCGACTTTATGGTATCCCTGTGCAGGAAGTCCTTCATTTCAATAGGGTTTCAATAGGGTTCATGGCATTGTTTATTCACTTCTGACAAAACGGGTCCCTTCTAATAATTATAATAATAATATACTTTATTTATATTCTGCTCTATCTCCCTGAGGGGACTCAGGGTGGATTACAGAACACATATACGGCAAACATTCAATGCCATTATACAATTAACAAGGACAGAAAATACGTAAACAGAGGTAAAGGTTTTTCCCATCTTTTCCATTACTGGCATCTGAAGGCTGTGCCCGATCCCATGCCAAGGAGCTTTGTCGTCCTAAACATCCTTATTGCCAGCATGTCCTTATTACCTCCCCACTTAAAGCGGTACTTATTTATCTACTCACATTTTTGTTTTCAATCTGCTAGGTGAGCTGGGACTGACAGCAGGTGCTCACCCCGTCTCGGGATTGAACTGTCAACCTTTTGATTGGCAGGATTTTCTGCAGCTTAGCAGTTTAATCCCAGTCCCATTCACCAGTCTTCCTGCGCAGGAAGTACTTCTTTTCAATACTGGAGGACCTAGAAAATGCTTAGAGAGCCTCCATGTATCCATCTCTGTGGTTTCACTTGTATACTTTCAATTACATCTGCCCCCTCTAGGCATTCTCTAGGTCCCCTGGTGTCACTCTACTCCTGCACAAGAAGCCCTTCCTTTCCATGATTCTATGATTCTAATATGGTTCATACTGGAGGACCTAGGAAATGTCTAGAGTGCTTCCATTTATCCATCTCCCCTGGCGCCACTCTACTCCTGCGTAGGAAGTCCTTCATTTCAATATGGTTAATACTGGAGGACCTAGGAAATGCTTAGAGAGCCTCCATGTATCGATCTCTGTGGTTTCACTTGTCTACTTCCAATTACATCTTCCCCCTCTAGGCATTCTCTAGGTCCCCTGGTGTCACTCTACTCCTGCACAAGAAGTCCTTCCTTTCTATGATTCTGTGGTTCTATGATTCTAATATGGTTCATACTGGAGGACCTAGGAGATGCCTAGAGGGCTTCCATTTATCCATCTCCCCTGGCGCCATTCTACTCCTGTACAAGAAGTCCTTCCTTCCTATGATTCTGTGGTTCTATGATTCTAATATGGTTCATACTGGAGGACCTAAGAGATGCCTAGAGGGCTTCCATGTATCCATCTTCCCTGGCGTCAATCTACTCCTGCGCAGGAAGTCCTTCATTTCAATATGGTTCATACTGGAGGACCTAGGAAATGCCTAAAGGGCTCCCATGAATCTGCGGTTTCACTTATCCACTAAACCTGCCCCCTGTAGGCATTCTCTCGGTCCTCCAGGACAACTCTGTGGCACCTTGTCCTTCTTTGCTTCCCAGGTGGCTCCTCTACATCCTGGTGACCAACTGGTGCCGGCGCCGCCTGCAGGCCGAGCTGAAGGTCCGCTCCTTCGGGTTCTTCTGGGTCCAGAACCTCAGCCTGAAGTTTCAGGAGGAGCAGCAGACCGTGGTGCGTTTTGGATCTGAGTTATCATTATCCACAGGTTGGAGTAGATCTCTAGGTCCTCCAGCATGGCCCCACGGTCCTCTTCCGGCCCTAGAGTCGCACTGGGAGGGCCTAAAGCAGTGATTCCCAAAGTGGGCGCTACCGTTGGAGCGATCCAAGGGGGCAGAGATGGCACCTATTAGGACACAGGACGGAGCTAGAGGAGGAAAGGGGTCTCTTCCCAAGTGCCGGAGACAAGGCTGAGCACCTGTGGGTGGCTTCTTCTCAAGAGCCCGAGACAGTGCTGAGAATCTATACCTCTCCTGAGGCTCTTGTTGGGACACAGAGGGCGGAGCCAGGGAAGAGGACGGGGCCACCTTCCAAGAGCCTGAGACAGGGCTGAGCCTCTATACCTCTCCTGAGAGGCCTTTTAGGACTAAAGGGCAGGGCTAGGGAAGGGGGTGGGGTCCTCATTCCAAGAGCCCAAGATAGGGCTGAGCCTCTATATCCTGAGAGGCCTTTTAGGACTAAAGGGCGGGGCTAGGGAAGGGGCGGGGCCTCCTTCCAAGAGCCCGAGACAGGGCTGAGCCTCTATATTTCTCCTGAGAGGCCTTTTAGGACTAAAGGGCAGGGCTAGGGAAGGGGGCGGGGTCCTCATTCCAAGAGCACGAGACAGGGCTGAGCCTCTATATCTCTCCTGAGAGGCCTTTTAGGACTAAAGGGCGGGGCTAGGGGTGGGGGCAGGGCCTCTTCCCAAGGGCGCGAGACAGGGCTGAGCCTCTATATACCTCCCCAGAGGCGCTTGTTAAAACACGGGGGTGGGGTATAGAGATCCAGCCCTGTCAGGCACTTGGGAAGAGGCCCCGCCCCCTCCTCTAGCCCCGCCCCCTGTGTCCTGGCAGGTGCCGCAGGACAGGGATAGAAGCTCAGCCCTGCCTCAGAGCTTGTAACTCCGCCCATTTGTGGCCCCGCCCACCGCCCCTCCCAGCCCTGCATCTTGGACTAGGGGAGAGGCTCAGCCCCGCCCTCTTGAGCAGGAGCCACGCCCCCCTTTCCAGGGGACGCTGGGTAGTAAGGGGGCAGCAGGCGAAATAAGTTTGGGAACCACTGGCCTAAGGGGTAGGCTCTGGACCAACACGGCTCTCCTTTGGCTTCCTTTGGCAGGAGATCGACCGCATCTGGGTCTCCAGCAAACTCTTCAGCACCGATGTGCCGTAAGTGTGATGGCTGCCATGTTTGTGGGGGTCTGGACCCATGGAAAATGCTCCGAGGGACACCATTTAAATCAGGCATGGGCAAACTTCGACCCTCCGGGGTGCCGAAGTTTGCCCATGCCTGATTTAAAGGCATCCCGTCCCCAAACTCAACCGGATGTTTCTCGAAAGCCATGCGTTCAAGAGTAAACAAATCCCCAGGAGTGCCAAGTCGGTCAAAGGGAGTTAATCCCATAATGCCAGCTGGACACCGAAATAGGCGAGACATGTCACTTCCTGCTTCCAGACTGCATTTTGTCTGCTTTCCCCCTGAAATCGGGGTTATTCTGGGTCTGTTGTTTTGGGCGGAGTGGGGAAAACCACCCTTAAATATGCTTGTAAGTGGGGACATCGCCCCCAAAAAGCTGCCCATGTTGACACCAAGGACAGGGACACAACCCACAAAAACCCTCATTCTATTCCTAGAAATGTCCTATTTGCTACAGAGAATGTTAATCCTATATGTGTGTAATCATTTGGCACATACCCCACAAAAATCCCATTGTTTCCCTCCAAAATGTCGACCCGAATATAAGCTGAGGCACCTAATTTTGCCACAAAAAAACCTGGGAAAACATTGACTCCAGTATAAGCCGAGGGTGGTAAATTTCACAAATCAAAATAGATACCAATAAAATTACATTAATTGAGGCATCGGTGGGTTAAATGTTTTTGAATATTTACATCAAGCTCAAATTTAAGATAAGACTGTCCAATTCTGATTAAATCCTTATTCTCATCTTTGATGTAAATGTGCTTATGTATCCTTTTAATAATAGTAGAGTAAAATAATGCATGTAATAATAATAATAATAATAATAATAATAATACAGGAAAATAATACATGTAGTAATAGAGTAAAATAATAAATATAATAATAATAAGATCAGAGTGAAATAATAAATGTATTAATAATAATAATAATAATAATAATAATAATAATAATTGGAACTTATGCCTCCAGTACCACCTCCCAGCAGCAAAGAACTGGTGGGATCACAAACCTGCACAAACCTGCAAAAGTATTGGAAAATGAGCACGCAAAGATACTGTGGGACTTCCGAATCCAAACTGACAAAGTTCTGGAACACAACACACCAGACATCACAGTTGTGGAAAAGAAAAAGGTTTGGATCATTGATGTTGCCATCCCAGGTGACAGTCGCATTGACAAAAAACAACAGGAAAAACTCAGCCGCTATCAGGACCTCAAGATTGAACTTCAAAGACTCTGGCAGAAACCAGTGCAGGTGGTCCTGGTGGTGATGGGCACATTGGGTGCCGTGCCAAAATAATAATAATATAATAAATTTATTCTTATATCCCGCCCCATCTCCCCGAGGGGACTCGGGGCGGCTCACAACAATAATAAAAACAGTGACAAATTACACATTGTAAAATCAAACATGAATAATAATAAATTTAATAAATAATAAAAAAAGATCTCAAGCCGGCATTTGGAAACAATAGACATTGACAAAATTACGATCTTCCAACTGCAAAAGGCCACCCGACTGGGATCTGCGCACATCATCCGAAAATACATCACATAGTCCTAGACACTTAGGCCGGGCTGTGGCGCAGCTGGCTAGTAACCAGCTGCTATAAATCACTACTGACCGAGAGGTCATGAGTTCGAAGCCCGGGTCGGGTTAAGCCTCCGACCATTAATAGCCCCGGCTTGCAGTTGACCTATGCAGCCCCAAAAGACAGTTGCATCTGTCAATTAGGGAAATTTAGGGACGCTTTATGCGGGGAGGCTAATTTATAACACCATAAAACTGCCAGCAAAACACGAGGAAAGGAATGAGGAAGTACAGCCACTACTGGACGGTGAAGCAACAGCTCCCCCTGTGGCCGGAATCGTGAAGCTGGAAAAATGTTAAAAATGCCCCTGAGTCTGTCTAATGTATGTTGTTGTCTGTTGGCATTGAATGTTTGCCATATATGTGTTCATTGTAATCCGCCCTGAGTCCCCTTCGGGGTGAGAAGGGCAGAATATAAATACTGTAAATAAATAAAATAAATAAATAGGAAGACACTTACGAAATCCAGCATATCCACCTTGTTTGCTGTGTCATAATAAAATCATAATAAAATAGAGTAAAATAAATGTAATAGTAGCAACAATAATAGAGAAAAATAATAAATGTTATAATACCAATAATAATAGAGTAAAATAATAAATGTACTAATATCAATAATAATAGAGAAAAGTAATAAATGTAATAATACCAATAATAATAGAGAAAAATAATAAATGTACCAGATATTCTCGAGTATAAGCTGACCCAAATATAAGCCAACCAGGACCCTCACCCAAGTATAAGACGAGGGGGGCTTTTTCATGGAATCATAGATTCATAGAATAGTAGAGTTGGAAGAGACCTCATGGGCCATCCAGTCCAACCCCCTGCTAAGAAGCAGGAAATCGCATTCAAAGCACCCCCGACAGATGGCCATCCAGCCTCTGCTTAAAAGCCTCCAAAGAAGGAGCCTCCACCACACTCCGGGGCAGAGAGTTCCACTGGTGAACAGCCCTCACTGTGAGGAAGTTCTTCCCAACTCTGATCAAATCATTATTCTCATCTTCTTCAATGTAAATGTGCTTATGTATCCTTTTAATAATAATAGAGTAAAATAATATATGTAATAATAATAATAATAATAATACAGGAAAATAATACACGTAGTAATAAATATTATTAATAATACATTTATTATTTCACTCTGATATTATTATTATTATATTTATTATTTTACTCTAAGATCAGAGTGAAATAATAAATGTACAGTAGAGTCTCACTTATCCAACATAAATGGGCCGGCAGAACATTGGATAAGTGAATATCTTGGATAATAAGGAGGGATTAAGGAAAAGCCTATTAAACATCAAATTAGGTTATGATTTTACAAATTAAGCACCAAAACATCATGTTATACAACAAATTTGACAGAAAAAGTAGTTCAATACGCAGTAATGCTAAGTAGTAATTACTGTATTTACGAATTTAGCACCAAAATATCACGATGTATTGAAAACATTGACTACAAAAATGCCTTGGATAATCCAGAACGTTAGATAAGCGAGTGTTGGATAAGTGAGACTCTACTGTATGACATGATGCACAAGCTTGCTCCCTCCTCCCTATGACTTTCAGTCTTAAAAAGGGCTGCAAAACTAGGCTTATACTCGAGTATATACAGTGATTCATTTTGGGGAACTAAATAGTCAAAATAATAATAGTGATAGTGGATGATAATGATCATAATAACAGCAAAAGTCTGGGTGCACGGCCCAGAGAAACCCCATTATTGTCCTGGCCCACAAAATCCTATTGGAAGTGTTACTTCTAAAACCGTATTGGTTTCGGGGGGGGGGGGGAAGATAAATGTGACAACGTTCCTGTAACGTTCCTTAAAAACCTTAGGGGTCTCTGTGGTGGTGGTTTATTTCCTTTAATTGTGCTTCCCCCCCCCCCCCCCCCGCATCCAGGCGCTACCTGGCCCTGTGTTTTGGGGAAGTGCGTGTCCGAGTGGACCTCCGTTCGAGGCCCCCGTTGCGCCCCCCGGAATCGGAAGCCACTGATCCAATGGACGGCAACAGAGACACGGGGCGAGCGCTCTCCTTTGGGGCCCCGATCCTGCGGTTGCTCAGCCAGGTAAAGAAGAGGGGATTTATTATTTATTTATTTGCGACATTTATATCCCGCCCTTCTCACCCCGAAGGGGACTCAGGGCGGTTTACAAGTATATATACATACAATATATTATATTATACAACTATATCGCAATATTATTAGTAATATTGCATGTAATATAAATATACAATTATAATAGTGAATTATAATTATTATTACATTGTATTACATCATAATATTATTATTAATATTACATGTATATACAATGTATTATAATATTAGTATAGAATTGACGCAAGCGAAGGTGGAATGGGGCCCTTCTTTTCCAAGCGGTCCAGATCTCCCTGTGTCTTTCTCCTTCGCAGCTTTGCTCCGTGCACGTGGACTCGGTCAACATCATGGTCCTGCACGTCGCGGCCTCCGAGTCTCTATGGCACGTCCAAGTGGCCCGGGCCCGGATCCTCTTAGACTGGGATGGAAGGAGGTGAGTCCCATTCCGCTCCGGAGACCCAGGTTCGAATCTTGGCCATAGAAACACTCTGCGTGACCAAGTCATAGCCAGACGGCCTGCAAAGGCAGATAATATCTGGACAAGAAAGCCTTGAAACAACAGCAACAACGCAAATGTGTGGACAGTCCCCAAGTTACAAATGACAAATACAGTAGAGTCTCACTTATCCAACACTCGCTTATCCAACATTCTGGATTATCCAACGCATTTTTGTAGTTAATGTTTTCAATATATCATGATATTTTGGTGCTAAATCCGTAAATACAGTAATTACTACGTAGCATTACTGCGTATTGAACTACTTTTTCTGTCAAATTTGTTGTATAACATGATGTTTTGGTGCTTAATTTGTAAAATCATAACCTAATTTTATGTTTAATATGCTTTTCCTTAATCTCTCCTTATTATCCAACATATTCGCTTATCCAACGTTCTGCCGGCCCATTTATGTTGGATAAGTGAGACTCTACTGTAGATACAAATGAGGAAGTGGGACAACAGGAAGTGAGAGAAATCTATATTAAATGTAATATTACTAATAATATTACCATATAATGCAGGGGTCCCCAAACTAAGGCCCGGGGGCCGGATGCGGCCCATTGAAGCCATTTATCCGGCCCCCACAGCACAAGGGCAGAAGGGGGTTGGGCTAAATGAACCAAGGGGTCTCTTCTTCTCTTACAACCATTATTATTATTATTATTATTATTATTATTATTATTATTATTATTATTAACATTGAGGCTGGGTGGCCATCTGTCAGGGATGCTTTGCCAGTGCTTTTGGTGCACAAAGGTAGAAGGGGATTGGACTAAATGGCTCAAGGGATCTCTTCCAACCCTCTTTATTATTATTATTATTATTATTATTATTATTATTATTATTAACATTGAGGCTGGGTGGCCATCTGTCAGGGATGCTTTGCTAGTGCTTTTGGTGCACAAAGGTAGAAGGGGATTGGACTAAATGGCTCAAGGGATCTCTTCCAACCCACTTTATTATTATTATTATTATTATTATTATTATTATTATTATTATTATTATTAACATTGAGGCTGGGTGGCCATCTGTCAGGGATGCTTTGCCAGTGCTTTTGGTGCACAAAGGTAGAAGGGGATTGGACTAAATGGCTCAAGGGATCTCTTCCAACCCTCTTTATTATTATTATTATTATTATTATTATTATTATTATTATTATTATTATTAACATTGAGGCTGGGTGGCCATCTGTCAGGGATGCTTTGCTAGTGCTTTTGGTGCACAAAGGTAGAAGGGGATTGGACTAAATGGCTCAAGGGATCTCTTCCAACCCACTTTATTATTATTATTATTATTATTAACATTGAGGCTGGGTGGCCATCTGTCAGGGATGCTTTGCTAGTGCTTTCGGTGCACAAAGGTAGAAGGGGATTGGACTAAATGGCTCAAGGGATCTCTTCCAACCCTCTTTATTATTATTATTATTATTATTATTATTATTATTATTATTATTATTATTAACATTGAGGCTGGGTGGCCATCTGTCAGGGATGCTTTGCTAGTGCTTTTGGTGCACAAAGGCAGAGGGGGATTGGACTCAATGGCCCAAAGGGTCTCTTCCTACCCTCTTTATTATTATTATTATTATTATTATTATTATTATTATTATTATTATTATTATTATTAACATTGAGGCTGGGTGGCCATCTGTCAGGGATGCTTTGCTAGTGCTTTTGGTGCACAAAGGCAGAGGGGGATTGGACTCAATGGCCCAAAGGGTCTCTTCCTACCCTCTTTATTATTATTATTATTATTATTATTATTATTAATTATTATTGCTCGGTGGCCAACTATAGTTCGGCCCTCCAACAGTCCAAAGGATCGTGAACTGGCCCCCTGTTTAAAAAGTTTGGGGACCCCTGATATAATGATATAGTAGTAAAGGTTTCCCCTGACGTTAAGTCCAGTCATGTCTGACTCTCGAGGTTGGTCCTCATCTCCATTTCTAAGCCGAAGAGCCGGCATTGTCCGTAGACACCTCCAAGGTCATGTGGCCACTGGCATGACTGCATGGAATGCCGTTACCTTCCTGCCGGAGTGGTACCTATTGATCTACTCACATTTGCATTTTTTCCAACTGCTAGGTTGGCAGAAGCTGGAGCTAACAGCAGGTGCTCACTCCGCTCCCCGGATTTGAACCTGGGACCTTTCGGTCCGCAAGTTCAGCAGCTCAGTGCTTTAACACACTGAGCCACCGGAGGCTCCATAATGATATACAGTAGAGTCTCACTTATCCAAGACTCGCTTATCCAACGTTCTGGATTATCCAACGCATTTTTGTAGTCAATGTTTTCAATACATTGTGATATTTTGGTGATAAATTCATAAATACAGTAATTACAACATAACATTCCTGCGTATTGAACTACTTTTTCTGTCAAATTTGTTGTATAACATGATGTTTTGGTGCTTAATTTGTAAAATCATAACCTAATTTGATCTTTAATAGGCTTTTCCTTAATCCCTCCTTATTATCCAACATATTCGCTTATCCAACATTCTGCCGGCCCGTTTATGTTGGATAAGTGAGACTCTATTGTAGTACAATACAGCAATTTAATGCTTATATTGTGCTATCCTAATAATATATTGTATGTACATTTGATTTGTAAGCTCTCCGGGGTGAGAAGAGCAGGATATAAATGTAGTAAATAAATAAATATAAATAAATCTTCCCCTCATGATAACAACTGGAAGAGTTATGATCATGAGAAAAAGGGGTCCTTACTGAAGCCTTAGCACCAATCTTTGTATCGACAACAACCCATATATTTACTGCAATGTGCTCTCCTCTCTCTCAGCACGGCCTGCGAAGTGGGCTTCAGCCAGGTGAACAGCAAGGTGCTCAAGAGCAGCCGGCAGGTAAGGACACCAACTTATCATTTCTGTCTGAATTATTTTATCATTTCATTCCTGTCGATTTGACTTCAGGCTTAGGGTTCAAGCCCAATTGGCTCTTGTGATCAGAACATGGAGGGATCTGGAGATTGGTCATTTGTCTTATGTATCCCTACTTGGGATGATTGGGATTGGACTGGGTGACCTTTTTTAAAATAATGATCTGGCCTCGTGTGAGCTTCAGATCCTTTTTCTTCCTCCTCAGTTGTTGTGCCAGTCCCTTCATCTGGATCTGTCTCAGCTGAGTGACTCTTGGGTGAAGGACAAGTTAAATTCAGCTTCCTTAGCATCTTAATTCCCTCACCGTGATTTTCCCCCACTTTGTAGATAACAATAGTAGCTGGAAAGGCCCAGGTGTAGTTAATCTTCTCTGTTCTGAGTCTATCTGTAACAGCCTTGAGAGAAGCTCTTTCATCTCTAGTTAATTTTGCCAAGTCCTGAAAGATTGATACTTTTCCAGAACTTTTCTCAGGAACTTGTAGACTTTAGGCAGATGGACTCTCTGGCAAAAGCAATTATCACTGCCCTTGGTCTTTGTTTTTTATTGATTTTATCTTTTTTAACATATGAAGGAATCCTGTGTGCACGGTCAATATCCCCTCCTGTTGCTGGAACACCAAATCCACTATTCACTCAATGAAGTGATCAGATCATTATCACTTATATACTCTGGTATACCAAATAAAAGGAGGTTCCTACGCCTTTGGCGATTCTCCAGATCCACCACTGACTGGATGGCCCAGTTTTCTTGTGTTATCAGAGTGGGAATGATTGTATATAGAGTTGTTTAAATGTAATTGAGTTATAGTGATGCAATGTGAGCTGGAGATTGTATCATACACTGTCTGCTGTCCACTATGCGAGTGTGTAAAGAGTTAACTGTGTATTGCATCAGACAGCAGAGGTGGTTATAAATAGCTCCCTGTGTTATCTGCTCTGCCATCTGCTCTCTGCCTCTCTGCACTCTGTCTGTATATATCGTCTTGTGAGTTTTCCGTTTGTTAGTAAACCTTTTGTAGATAGCCAGACAGGCTTCAGCCTCTTTATTGGTGCCAGTGATTCTTTGTTGATCTTCCGCTGCATGGGTGTTTATCCAAACCGCGCGCTCTGACAGAATATCCATCGTGGGATCTGGATATCCATTGTTTGTCTTACGTATCCCTATGTGGGAGAATGAGGATGGACTGCATGACCTTTGGGAGCCCCAATTCTAAGATTGTAAGGCAGTAAACAGAACAGCAAGCTAGTTTGGACGTCTGGACCTGCCAGACTGTCATGCTTCCTTCCGTAGGAAGAGGCTTGCCTGGCCGAGCTGTCGTTGGCGCTCACCATCTCCCTGGAGGTGAACCCGGGCAAGCGGCAGCTGCAGAGCCTGGGCCTTCAAGTCTGGGGTCTCCATGCCGAGCTCCACGAGGGGCTCTTCCACAGCGAGCTCCTGAGGCGCCTTGGGGATGGAGATACTTCCGCAGGTGAGGAGAAGGAGAGCGACGACAAAGAGGCGGAATGCCATAGGGTTGCCCCCTATTTCCCAAGGCTTTGGGTTTTCTGGGTACGGTTCAAACCCTCCTTTGATATTCCCAGACCCCGTGATCCCCGTCGAGCCGCGCCGGCCGCTGCTGACCCTCGCCAGCCTGAAATACGTTCCTTCGCGGGTTAAGATGGTGCTGGAGAACACCAGCCTGGTTCTGTCCATGAACAGCCAGAAGAGGTAACATGGGACATGTGGCTACCGGAGTTACAAACATTGACTAGTTGAGACAACAGGAAGTGAGTGTAATCGGCTCTAAGAGTTGCCTTTTTGTGGAAATGGGCTCCTTTAAGCTGTACCTGGAGGATTGACTGAGTATAAGAGGGTTGGCTCAACCAAACTCTGAGTCCTCAGCGGCCGTTTTCTTTGCCCGTAGGCACCTCAACTGGACCCTGAAGCTCCTCCAGTTTGGTTACCAGTGCGACGTGGACCAGATCCCTCTGCGCAGCTTCACCCCCACCTGCGACCTGCCCCAGATGAGCGTCGAACTTGTCCTGGAAGGTCAGTGGCCAGAAAAAGGGTCTGCAGAGGAGGAGTGGGCAGAGAGAAGGCCAGGGTCTTGTGGCCTGGGGATCATAATTGACTTATTGGCCGTATGTGGCCCATCGACCATAATTGACTGTGTGCTGTATGTGGTCCATGGATTATGATGATGATTATTAGTAACAATAGTTGGCATATGGGTTGTATGTAGCCCATAAACCAGTGATTCCCAAAGTGGGCGCTACTGCCCCTTGGTGGGCGCTGGAGCGATCCAGGGGGGCGATGATGGCACCTATTAGGACATGGGGACTGGGGCAGAGGAGGGGCGGGGCCTCTTCCCAAGTGCCGGAGACAGGGCTGAGCACTTGAGGTGCCTGTTAGGAAACACAGGGCGGAGGTAGAGGAGTGGGCGTGGCTTCTTTCCATGAGCATGAGACAGGGCTGAGAATCTATACCTCTCCTTGTTGGGATAGAGGGCGGAGCTAGGGAAGGGGGCGGGGCCTCCTTCCAAGAGTCTGAGACAGCGCTGAGCCTCTATACCTCTCCTGAGAGGCCTTTTAGGACTAAAGGGCGGGGCTAGAGGCGGGGGTGGGGCCTCTTCCCAAGAGCACGAGACAGGGCTGAGCCTCTGTATACCTCCCCTGAGGTACGTGTTAGAACACGGGGGCAGAGTATAGAGGTTCAGCCCCGTCAGGCACTTGGGAAGAGGCCCCTCCCCCTCCTCTAGCCCCGCCCCCTATGTCCTGGCAGGCGCCACAGGACAGGGATAGAAGCTCAGCCCTGCCTCAGAGCTTGTAACTCCGCCCATCCCAGTCCTGGCCGCCCATTTGTGGCCCCGCCCACCTTCCCCTCCCAGCCTACATCTTGGACTAGGGGAGAGACTCAGCCCCGCCCTCTTGAGCAGGAGCCACGCCCACCCCTCTAAGCTACACCCCCTTTCCAGGGGGCGCTGAGTAATATTTTTTCTGGAAAGGGGGCGGTAGGCCAAATAAGTTTGGGAACCACTTGTATAGACTATAATTAACAGTGACCAATGGACTACAACTGGTTGTGGGCGGTAGATGACCTATGGGTCATAATGGACCAAATTTGCGACTCATATATGGCCCACAGACCATGTATATGAACAATGGATTATAATTGACCATGTCAAAGAGCATCTTCATCCCACGTTATATTCAAACATCAAAAACGGAGGTAATCCCCTAGAAGATCCAGGTGTGGGACCCCAAAGGGCTGGCATTTATGAATAGGGGGCTAGAAAGAACGAGGCCTTGTGTGTCAATAACTGCTGGGAATTCTCCTAGACGGTCTGCTCCTCTCCCAAAGCCGCCAACGGATCGTGTGCCTCAACCTGCTCAAGGCCAGCCTCCAGGTGAGTGGTCAAGCACAGGTCACTTCCCCATCCCTGTCCCTGTCCCCTTCCCCACTTTGGCCACGGGTTCGATTCCCTCTCACCCTATCAAGGTCATGGCCATCGATGTCTCTGTGGCGGTGATGCTCAACACCTGCATCGTCCACTACCGGCACCAGGAGTTTGCCCACTGGCTGAGCATCCTGGCCGCGGCCCGACAGGCGGCTGAACCCCCGCCGTCCACCACTGTTGCCACCAAGGACAGGGACGGCAGGTGAGTTGGTGAATTTGCTTGTTTGTTTAATTTATGTCCCAAATTACTCCGTCCTTTCCTTGCCCGCGTCTCGTTTTCTCCCCATACAATCTCCGTTTCCAGGATGCCCCAAATCTTGGCGACCATCATCCTCAGTGCCTCAGTTTCCAACGTCAGCGTCTCGGTGCAGCTGGGCAACACGCCGCCCTTTGCCCTGGGCTTCAACTCCGTCACACTCGGTGAGTGAGTCCCTGGTTTTGTAAGGGTCTTCTTTCAAGTTAACCTCATTTGGGGTTGGTAAGTATCAGCCGAGAAGCCATATATGACCCATGGAGCATACATGGCTGAAGAGCACCGGGAGGTGTAGTCCAGTCATTTACCGTATATACTCTAGTATAAGCCGACCCAAATATAAGCCGAGGCACCTAATTTTACCATAAAAAACTGGGATAACTGATTGACTCGAGTATAAGCCGAGGGTGGGAAATGCAGCAGCTATGGGTAAATTCCAAAATAAAAATAGATACCAATAAAATTTCATTAATCGAGGCATCAGTAGATTAAATGTTTTTGAATATTTACCGTATTTCAAAGAAAAACAATAAACTAGCTCTATAAGTGGAAAAGTGGGGGCAACAAAAACAATATGGTATCAACAATAACATAATAATAATAATAACAACAACAACAAAAACTTCATTTGGATCCCACTCTATCTCCCCATGGGGACTCAGGCCGGCTTCCAACATAGTTACAGGCAAATATTCAATGCTTATATAAACAATGCAGAGCTAGATATAGATCTATAATTATAGATACTAATTTCACATATGCATTTCCCCCTGAAACGTTTGCAAATCCCCCCTCTGTATGTGTGTGTATGTGTGTGTGCATTTCCCCCCTGTAATATTTGCAAGCCCTATATATAGGTAGGTAAGAATATATTCATATCTATCCAGACATCTCTCTCTTTTTATAGATATTTGCAGAGACTTGCAAACATATGAAGGGAAATTCATATATAAAATTAATGTATATAGATAGATACACATATAAAAGTACATAGAGATGGCAAAAGTTTGCAAGGGGTTAATGCCTATATATCTGTAGGAGAGTTTAACAAATATTTCAGGGGAAAATGCTTTCATAAGATTAATGAATATATATTTTTCTTCTTCCTGACTTGCAAGAGTGTTTCTCTTTTCAAAACATTCCCTTGATTAAGAGCGAGGGAGGCTTTGGAAAGGTAAACACACTGATAAGGGAGGAGAAGAGAGAAATAGATCACATATTGCAAGCAATAGCCTGCAGGCTCCATTGTGGCCTTGACCCAATTATAAGTCGGGGGAGGCTTTTTCAGCTCATAAATAAGGGCTGAAAAACTCATCTTATCTTCGAGTATATACAGTGCTACTCTGACCTAGTAAGGATCCACCTTCAGGTCCACTTTAATTGAGGCAAGCAAGTGTGATCCAGAGCCGGCCCAACATAGCGGCCAGTGTAAGCGCCCGCTTGTGGCACATTGTCCCTGGGGGCGCCGTCAAGGTTCGCCTATTTATTTATTTATTTATTTACAGCATTTATATTCCGCCCTTCTCACTCCGAAGGGGACTCAGGGCGGATCACATTACACATATAGGCAAACATTCAATGCCTTTTAACATAGAACAAAGACAAGACAAACATAGGCTCCGAGCGGGCCTCGAACTCATGACCTCCTGGTCAGAGTGATTCATTGTAGCTGGTTGCAGCTGGCTTGCTCTCCAGCCTGCGCCACCGCCCGGGCCTACAAGGCGAAATTATCTAGGGCCGCCTCTGGTGTGATCCCATTGTTCATATGTGGCCTGTGGCTCATATGTGGCTGAGGAGCGCTGGACGTCATAGTCCATCACAGACTCCAATCTACTAAGGAACCACCTTCAGATAAACTCTATTTTGGGTGGCCAGGGGTCCATCTATGGCCATGGTTCTCAACCTGTGGGTCCCCAGGTATTTTAGCCTATAACTCCCAGAAATCCCAGCCTGTTTACCAGCTGATAGGATTTCTGGGAGTTGAAGGCAGAAACATCTGGGGACCCACAGGTTGAGAACCACTGTAATAAGGGTCTACTTTGGGTCTGCTATACTTGGGGTGGGCAAGGGTTGGCCCGAAGGTCATAAATAGCTCCTTTTGTAACCCTCCTTTGCTCTTTCCCTCACCCAGATTACCAGCACCTCCGGCCCCAGAGCGTCCACCAGCGGGCCGTGCTGGCCGTGGACCACCTGTGCTGGCGGGTGGGGGCCGACTCGCACATCCAGCGGGCCCCACACCCACCCAACACCCACGTCTGGGGGGAGGCTCTCATCCTGGACAGCTTCAATCTGCAAGTGAATATGGGGACAAAGCGGGGAGGGGTTTGGCTGCATCGTTGGAGAGCCCTTCCTTTTTGACCCCTCGCCCTTTGTCTGCAGGGCAGCTACAACCAGCCACTGGGCACCTCCAGCGCCCACGCCGACACCCTCTTCCTGGACTGTGCCCTCCGTGGCCTGCAAATGGAGTCCTCGGACACCTGCGCAGAGTGCCTTTCGCGGGTCTTGCTGCTCCTACGTCCAGCAGAGAGTCCGGAGAGTCCGGAGGAGGACGAGGACAAGGATGAGGAGGTCCCCGTCTCCTTGGCAGGTGACGATCTCGCTGTCCTTTGGAAGGTGGACCTGAAGGTGGAGGACGTCAACCTCTTCACCTTGTCCAGCATCGCAGGTGAGTGAGGAAGAAGGGGGTGAGGAGGAGGGGGATGAAGCCAGCCCTTTCATAATAGAGGCTTCATATCTATAGGGATCTATAGGGCCTCTAGCACAGGCATGGGCAGACTTCAGTCCTCCAGATGTTTTGGACTTCAACTGCCACAATTCCTATGAGTTGTTTGTAACGCGAGGACTGCCTGTTTTACCCCTCGAATGTATTTGGAATGCAAATTGCTCTGATGAGATGGTGAACCGACACGGCTTCCTTCCTTCCTTCCTGCAGGGGCAATGGAGGTGCGGGTGGACACGCTGACCATGCTGGGCAGTGCGGAGAGTTCCACCGTCAGCGTCCAGGGCCTGGCCTTGGCCCTGGTCCCCAGCATCACGGAGAAGATGCAGCCCTGCTGCAAGGCCCCCGCCATCCCGGCCCCCGCGGCCGAACTCTCCACCTTGTCGCTCACCTACCGCAGCAGCATCCGCGCCTTGGAGGTACAGTGATACCGTGACTTAAGGGTTTAATCCAGTGGTTCCTAAACTTATTTGGCTTGCCACCCCCTTTCCAGAAAAAATATGACTCAGTGGGGCCACAAATGGGCGGCCAGGAATGGGATGAGCGGAGTTACGAGCTCTGAGGCAGGGCTGAGCTTCTATCCCTGTCCTGCGGCGCCTGCCAGGACACAGGGGGCGGGGCTAGAGGAGGGGGCGGGGCCTCTTCCCAAGTGCCTGATGGGGTTGGACCTTTATACCCCGCCCCCGCTTTCTAACAAGCGCCTCAGGGGAGGTATAGATGCTCAGCCCTGTCTCGTGCTCTTGCGAAGAGGCCCCGCCCCTGCTCCTAGCCCTGCTCTTTAGTCTAAAGGGCCTCTCAGGAGAGATATAGAGGCTCAGCCCTGTCTCAGGCTCTTGGAAGGAGGTCCCGCCCCCTTCCCTAGCTCCGCCCCCTGTGTCCCAACAAGTGCCTCAGGAGAGGTATAGATTCTCAGCCCTGTCTCGGGCTCTTGGGAAGAAGCCACGCCCACTCCTCTAGCTCCACCCCCTTTGTGTCCTAACAGGCAGCTCAGGTGCTCAGCCCTGTCTCCGGCACTTGGGAAGAGGCCCCGCCCCTCCTCTGGCCCCGCCCCCGTGTCCTAATAGGTGCCATACTGCCCCCCTGGATCACTCCAGCACCCACCGGGGGGCGGTAGCGCCCACTTTGGGAATCACTGGTTTAATCCGTTCTGTGACCGAGCTCTTAACTCAAAATGCTCTTCGCTCCCTCCAGGTGCAGTGCGGAGAAAGCCTCAGTGTCCTCTGGACCCCCACCACTCATATGTACCTCTTCCAGCATCTCCTGGCCACCAAACAGTGCTACGAATCCCTGGTCAGCATTGTGTCCCTGCAGCCCCCGCTCCCCTCTCCACCCCCTGAGAAAGCCGAGGACCCACCCCTCCCCGATGAAGCCACGCCCCCTCCCCGGAGGCTGCTGGGCCTGACCCTCGAACTGGGTGCCCTCAAGGCCACGGCGTTTGTCTCGGAGAGCCGCTACTTGAGCCTGGCGGCCGAGCGAGTGGTGGTCAGCCGTCACGGAGCCTCCCTTCATGCCTACTGTCCGGGTTTGGCCGCCGGTTTCGACGGGAACAGCATCTTTGTCCTCAAGGAGGTGGAATTCCAAGCTGTGCCTGAACTGGAGGAAATGATCCTCCATCGGGGTCCCTTCCCCTCGCTGGGAACTTTGCGTAACTGCGTCTGGGCCCTCTCTTGTGCCAGCGTCGTGGTCGAGTTCCCCTATCAATATGACTTTTCGGCCACTTTGGACGAGGCCTTGGGCGTCCAGAAGTGGTTGAAAGGCCTCCATGGCGGTGGCGGAATCGGTGTCAGTATGGACCCTGCTCTGTCCACTCCGCTTCCGCCAGACCTCCTCCTCAAGGTCCAGCACTTCTCCTGGGTCTTCCTGGATGATGTCTTCGAGGTCAAGCTGCGGGACAACTATGAGCTGATGAAGGACGAGAGCAAGGAGAGTACCAAGCGGTTGCAGCTCCTGGATGCCAAGGTGGCCGCTCTCCGGAAGCAGCACGGTGAGCTCCTCCCGGCCCGCAAAATCGAAGAGCTCTACGCCTCCCTCGAGAAGAAGAACATCGAGATTTACATCCAGCGCTCGCACCGACTCTACGGGAACACCCCCATGCGCAAGGCCCTCCTCACCTGGACCATGGCCGGCCTCGAGCTCACCGCACTGGCCAGCGAGAACTTCCACGGCCCCGAAAGGGTCCTGGAGCAGATCCGGGAGCTGGACGCCGCCAGCCCCTTCCCCCCCGAGGGGCTGGACCTCATCACTCACTGGTGCCGCATGGTCAAGGGCAGCGTCCAGACCTTTTTTGGTGAGCCAGCCCCTTCATATTAGAGAACCAAATAAGATCACAGAATTAAATAAAGTACTACAGCTTTCAATCCTAAAGGAAGCAGGGGAGGAGCATCCCTGAAATTAATATTACTGATATTATAGAGAAATCAAAATAGAGAGAGCATACTAGGATGAAAGAAGCAAGTGCCAAATAAAATTTTTAACAAGGTGCAATGAGATAATGATGATGATATATTAAGTCCAATCTGTTTCTCCTAAGGCAGGGGTCCCCAAACTTTTTAAACAGGGGGCCAGTTCACGATCCTTCGGACCGTTGGAGAGCCGGACTATAGTTGGCCACCGATCAATAATAATTAATACTAATAACAATAACAACAACAATAATAATAAAAAAGAGGGTTGGGAGAGACCCTTTGGGCCATTGAGTCCAATCCCCTTCTGCCTTTGTGCACCAAAAGCACAAGCAAAGCACCCCTGACAGATGGCCACCCAGCCTCAATGTTAATATAATAATAATAGTAATAATAATAATAATAATAATGGGGGTTGGAAGAGACCCCTTGGACCATTTAGTCCAACCCCCTTCTGCCTCTGTGCACCAAAACCACAAGTAAAGCACCCCTGACAGATGGCCACCTAGCCTCAATGTTAATAATAATAATAATAATAATAATAATAATAATAATAATAATAATAATAATAATAATGGTGGTAAGCGAAGAAGAGACTCCTTGGGTCATTTAGCCCAACCCCCTTCGGGCCTTGTGCCGTGGGGGCCGGATAAATGGCTTCGATGGGCCGAAGTTTGGGGACCCCTGTTCTAAGGTACTGTATATACTCGAGTATAAGCCTAGTTTTTCAGCCCTTTTTTATGACTGAAAAAGCCCCCCTCAGCTTAAACTCAGATGAAGGTCCTGGTTGGCTTATATAATAATAATAATAATAATAATAATAATAATAATAATAATAATAATAATAATAGAAACCAGTGCAGGTGGTCCCGGTGGTGATCGGCGCATTGGGTGCCGTGCCAAAAGATCTCAGCCGGCATTTGGAAACAATAGACATTGACAAAATCATGATCTGTCAACTGCAAAAGGCCACCCTACTGGGATATGCACGCATCATCCGAAAATACATCACACAGTCCTAGACACTTGGGAAGTGTTCGACTTGTGATTTTGTGATACGAAATCCAGCATATCTATCTTGTTTGCTGTGTCATAAAATAATAATAATAATAATAATTATTATTATTATTATTATTATTATTATTATTATTATTATTATTATTTTTATACCCCGCCACCATCTCCCCGAAGGGACTCAGGGCGGCTTACACGGGGCCAAGCCCGAATATAACAGACATAGTAAAACAAGTCAATAGAAACATATCAGTAACAAATCAATAAAACATGGATTGAATAAAAACATGGAATACAAATTAAAATAACTGGCCCCTTAGTGGGATTTGAGGTCTGGGGGTCTCAAGCAACCAAATGTATTCACGAACTTCCCCATTATTATTATTATTATTATTATTATTATTATTATTATTATTATTATTATTATTATCATCACCATTAAACGCATTTTCGGGTGCCTGACAGTCCCCAGATTGCTGAATTTGACTTTATTACAACAGGGAAATGCTGTCCCCTCCTCTCGAGAATATATGGTACATTTATTATTGTACTCTATTATTGTTGCTACTATTACATTTATTTTACTCTATTTTTTATTATTATTAATACATTTATTATTTCACTCTGATATTATTATTGCATTTATTATTTTACTCTATTTATTATTACTTATATTATTTCCTGTATTTATCATTATTATTATTATTATTACATGTATTATTTTACTCTATTATTATTAAAAGGACACATAAGCACATTTACATTGAAGATGAGAATAATGATTTGATCAGAGTTGGACAGTTTTATCTTAAATCTGAGTTTTATGTAAATATTCAAAAACCTTTAACCTACTGATGCCTCCATTAATGTAATTTTATTGGTACTGTATCTACAGTAGAGTCTCACTTATCCAACATAAACAGGCCGGCAGAATGTTGGATAAGTGAATATGTTGGATAATAAGGAGGCATTAAGGAAAAGCCTATTAAACATCAAATTAGGTTATGATTTTACAAATTAAGCACCAAAATATCATGTTTTACAACAAATTTGACAGAAAAAGTAGTTCAGTACACAGTAATGCTGTGTACTAATTACTGTATTTACGAACTTAGCACCAAAATATCATGATTTATTGAAAACATTGACTACAAAAATGCATTGGATAATCCAGAACGTTGGATAAGCGAGTGTTGGATAAGTGAGACTCTACTGTATTTTTATTTCTGAAATTTACCACCCTCAGCTTATACTGGAGTCAGTGTTTTCCCAGGGTGCCTCGGCTTATATTCGGGTCAGATTATACTCGAGTATATACGGTATATCATTTTTTGAGATAATGTTCTTTATATTCTGATTTTCCTGGAAGGGGAAATAGAGAAAACCCGACAGCTTTCTGAATTCCTAAGCCATTGATATTTAGAAATAGGCCTCCTTCAGATCTCTTGAGGCCATATAGTCTCGTAATTGTTCTTAATACTATTTTCACGTGGAATTTCACCCGTGTCACAAATTTGTTGTGATATAGGAGGTTCAGCATCTGCCAATGAGTCCCATTGGTCTTCGGAACTGTAAAGAATCCCGTCATCATCATTAATAATACTGAGTATATGAACACAAACAAACAAAAACACCTTTCCAAGGCTGTCTGGAATTATAATGATTTCAGCTAACGTTGACATTCGCCTGTCTGACACTTGTTTTTTCTTCCCTTTCTTTTTAACCCACAGTACGGATCCGGGACTATCCCCGGTACCTGTTTGAAATCCGGGACTGGCGTCTTTCGGGGCGTCTTGCTGGGGCCGAACAGCGAGGCCAACCTTGTTCCCGCCGGAGACAAATCCTGAAACTCGGGGCTCCGTGGGGTGACGTCTCGGTGGAGAGGAACATGCCGCCGTTGAAGTTCTACCACGACTTCCACTGTGAGTGTTCATCCCCGTTCTGTGTCCTTTTTGGTCGGAGAAGAGTATCATTGCATAGCATTGGGACACTCATTGGGTTGGGAGGGACCCCCAATGGTCATCTAGTCCAGGGGTCCTCAAACTTTGTAAGCCAAGAGCCGGTCCACAATCCTTCAGACTATTGAGGGGCCAGATTATCATTTGAAAAAAAATATAAAAAAATTCCGATGCACACTGCACATGTCTTATTTATAGTGCAAAAACAACAACAACAACAACAATGAAAGAACAATACGATATTTAAAAATAAAAACAATTTTAACCAACATACATTTATCAGGATTTCAATGGGAAGTGTAGTCCTGCTTCTGGCCAATGAGATAGTCAAGTTAATTAGGGTTGTTGTTGTTGTTGTTGTGTGCCTTCAAGTCATTTCAGACTTTGGGCGAGCCTAAGTCTAAAATTTATTTATTAATTATTTATTTATTTACTGCATTTATTTACTACATTTGTATCACACCCTTCTCACCCCAAAGAGTGGCTTACAAATTATATGTACATACAATATATTATATTATTAGCATAGCACAATATTAGCATTAGATATTACTATATTGAACTATACCACTATACTGTAATATTATTAGTAATATTATATGTAATATAGAATATATAATTAATATTATTATATGGTATTATTATTAGTGTTATATTGTACTACATTATAATATTATTATCATTATTATATGTACATACAATATATTATATTATTAGCATAGCACAATATTAGCATTAGATATTACTATATTGAACTATACCACTATACTGTAATATTATTAGTAATATTATATGTAATATAGAATATATAATTAATATTATTATATGGTATTATTATTAGTGTTATATTGTACTACATTATAATATTATTATCATTATTATATGTACATACAATATATTATATTATTAGCATAGCACAATATTAGCATTAGATATTACTATATTGAACTATACCACTATACTGTAATATTATTAGTAATATTATATGTAATATAGAATATATAATTAATATTATTATATGGTATTATTATTAGTGTTATATTGTACTACATTAAAATATTATTATCAATATTATATGTATATACAATATATTATATTATAAAACTGAGGGCGGGGGCCAGGTAAATGACCTCAGAGGGCCGCATCCGGCCCCCAGGCCTTAGTTTGGGGACCCTTAATCTAGTCTGTTAGAAATTGTGGGAGTTGAAGTCCAAAGGTTTGTCCATGCCTGATCTAATTGTGTTATTTTTCGGAGCAGCTGATGTCTACCAGTACACCATTGTGTGGGGTCCCTGCTGGGACCCGGCCTGGACGCTGGTTGGCCAGGCCATTGACCTGCTGACCAAGCCCTCCGAGGACCCCAGCCCGCCCCTGCCCTGGTGGGACAAGAGCCGGTTGCTCCTCCACGGCGACTGGCACATGGACATCGAGCAGGCCAGCCTGCACCAAGTGGCCACCGAGGTGAGGCATCCGGAGCTGGGTGGGTGGATGGATGAAGGTGGCGATCCTTTGGATCCCTTGTCCTACTCTGGCCTTTCCTGACCCTCACAGGACCCTTACAACACCACGGAGAACATGCACTGGGAGTGGAGCCACCTCTCCTTCCATTGGAAGCCTGGGCAGTTTGTCTTCAAGGGGGACCTGGACGTCAATGTCCGGACGGCGTCCAAGTGAGTGGCCGTCTTGGCTGGTGGATTTGGAGAGAGTTGGTTTTCTCTGATTGTTAGAACCAAACATTAACAAATTCTTCCGTTTCTTGTCAGGTACGATGACTGTTGCTTCCTCCACCTGCCCCAGCTCTGCATGACGCTGGACCTCACCTGGCTCTGCCACGGCAACCCCAGCGACCACCACAGCGTGGTCCTCCGATCGCCGGACTTCCTCCCTGAGGTCCCCGTCGGCCAGCAGTACGATTCCTACCGGGCCTTCCGCTCAGAGAACCTCAACCTGGCCATCCGCATGGACTTGACGCGGCCCACTGGGGGTATGTCTCATGGAAAGTCAGTGTTCTGTCAAGCTATTGTCTTTGTATAGGACGTATATGCCTAGCGGGAAGCCATGGCGCCTCAAAGAGAGGTTCTTGAGGATTTTCCTGAATAGTCCTTTGAATCTTTAATGAGATAACAAAGTCTTTATTATTGAACAAATAATAAATCTTCAAGGAGTCAAATAACACTTCAAGGTTTTCTTAATGAACTGTTGACCTTTTCAGTCTTGTCCTCAGAGGACAGACAATTGGCTTTGGATAACTCTGCTTTCTCTATAAGAAGAAAACCCCCTTATAACCTCTCCCAGGCCTAGCTGATGTGGGACCCACTATTGATTCCAAATGCGTCTGGGTATCGAGTGGACCTACCAACCAATGCTTGCAGATGTTTCAGCTGGGGTTCCGTGGATCTGTGGTGCTGTTCCCTCTCCGAGGTTTCTTTGGAAACTTTAGGGCTGTTTCCCTCAGGAGCTGTGAGGCTGAGAGGCTGTGCGCTCTTAGCCAGAACCTTTGGGACCTTTCCCCTGGAATTTCTGTTTCTGATTCCTCGGATGTTCTATATCCTCAGATGTTCTTGAGATATGAAGCTTTTCTACGGGACGAGCTTGTCTACGTCCTATAGCTGAGCTTCCTTAAGTGAGACTGACTTAAAAATGGCTCCTTCCCTCCCAGAGCCCTGAACAAGGGGCGGAACCAAACTTAATGATGATGGACAGGCGGCCTGCCCTATGACTGTAAACATTAGCAGAAAGAAAATAAAGTTGGAGCTTCTGGTACAGCCGTACCAGCACAGTCGGAATTGGTGTTGTGGAACTGATACCGGTTCAGGGACAGTAATCGACTTGTTGCTGCCCATCCGCTTCAGCTCCAGACCCTCCCAACACCTCTCTCTTCTCTCCGCAGATCCCTCGCAGCCTCGCATTCTCCTCTACAGCAGCACCTTGCGCTGGATGCAGAACTTCTGGGCCACCTGGACCAGTGTCACAAGGCCCATCTGCCGTGGCAAGCTCTTCGGCAACCTTAAGCCGGTCAAGAAAAAGCTGGGGCAGCATTACCGCCAGCTGTCCTTCACTGCCCTCTTCCCCAAACTCCAGGTTGGCTCCTCCGCATGGTGATGGAAGAGATAATATATCCCATTATCCCCTCCCAATGACATCAACAGCTCTCATATTTATTTCATTCCCTCAGGTCCACTATTGGGCGTCGTTTGCTCAGCAGCGCGGCATCCAGCTGGAGTGTGGGCAGGGGCACATCTTCACCCGTGGCACACAGCGGCTCATACCCCAAGGTCAGGGCGGTTGGACACCACTAGTGATATTATTAGAGAGGAGTCAACCAAACTAAGTGACCCCCCTCTTTCTCTGTCCACAGCCGGGACGGTCATGCGGCGCCTGATCTCAGAGTGGAGCATCACCGAGATGGTGAGCGACTTGGGCCTGGTGACCGTCCACCTCATGGCCTCCACCTGTGATGAGAACGCTGACCACCGCCTGGACTCCCTGGTCAAGAAGACGCACCTGCTCAGCCTGTCCTCGCTCACCTACCAGCGTCACAGCCTCCGCACGGCCGAGGAGGTGGGCCTTGGGGACCCCAGGGGGGCAGGCAGGGAGGGGGGGATAATGTGCTGTTTTTAACCTATGATGACCCTAGGAGTGTTTAATAGTTTGGAAAGAAAGGTTTCCCATCTGGAGGATAGGGATCGAACTACACACCATCGGTCCTCCATATCTTTGGGGGATTGATTTCAAAACCCCACACAGATGCTGCAACAACCATCTCATTAGATAAAATGGAGATGTACAAACAGCACAGTGCATAAATATCTTTCTCCATCGTGGTCCCTGTGAAATCGCACATATGATTATTTCCTGCACCTGCACAGTCAGTTTCGAATTTCACAGGTGACCACTCAGAGAAACACGGTTACATATAAGCAACCATTACATCTCTGTATATATTGTCCCCTCCTTAAAAAAGGGACAAGGGGGTGTTTTTCAACATTGGATAAAATGATGTGTAGCACACATATCTATCTATCTATATATAAATGTTCTGACCATTTCTGCCTTAAAGTAAACAGTGAAACTAAACACCCAAAACCCACGAAACTTGGCCATAAAAGACATGGTCATCCCCGCTGTGTTTAGACATCAAAAAAACAAGAAAAATAAAATCCTAATTGGAGGGAGAGGAATAAGATATTATATTATATCCGCCCCACAAATGATATAAGGGAGCTTTTTCCATGTTAGATTAAACTGGGAAAGTGCGTACTTTGCAGCCCTCATATGAGGGAGTATTTCCCATTATTAGACAAAATGGCCAAATATGTACAGTACGACCCCGATATATATACATATACCTGCAAAAGGGACCACAGAGGCCTGTTTTTCGCCTGAGGCCCTTTGCAACGCATGGTCACTTTTTCTTTCTCCTGACCAGGAGCTGTCCATCCGTGAGGGGGAGGACGGTTACCACACGCACCAGCTCCAGTTGGTGGACCTGCGGGCCTCCTGGACCACCATCAACCGAGACATCGCCTTCGGCCTCTATGACAGCTACAAGAAGGCGGCTGTCCTCAAGCGCAACCTCTCCACCGAGGCCCTGAAGGGGCTCAAGATCGACCCCCAGGGGCCAGCCAAGAAGGTCAAGAGGGGCGGCTCTGGTGCCCAGCTGCCGGCGCCACTGAGGGTCATCCTGCCCACGGACAACAGCCAGACCGAGCGGAGACCCTCCGGAGGTGAGCAGAGAGCATCTGACACTCATTGGGGATCTTCCCCCCCTCCAGCCTCAAGTATGGTATCCCAACCTTGTATACTCTCAACTCCGTTGTAGAATGCAGGTCATGAAGTGATTTAGTTTCCAAATCACGACCTCCCCGAACTGCTGCAAGTGCAAGCAAAAATTCATCAGAGTCCTTTCAAAACAAAGCATGTTCTTCAACCCATCTATCAGCAAAGTCCAACTGCCAGCATCTGACCTTATCTACACACATTACTCATGGATTCAGGTTTTCATCCAAAATATTCAGCTATCCAAAATATCCAGAGCCTTTAATCTTCACAGTTGCAATAAATACAAACGTATACAAATACAGTAGAGTCTCACTTATCCAAGACTTGCTTATCCAAGGTTCTGGATTATCCAATGCATTTTTGTAGTCAATGTTTTCAATATATCGTGATATTTTGGTGCTAAATTCGTAAATACAGTAATTACTACATAGCATTTCATATTGAACTACTTTTTCTGTCAAATTTGTTGTATAACATGATGTTTTGGTGCTTAATTTGTAAAATCATAACCTAATTTGATGTTTAATAGGCTTTTCCTTAATCCCTCTTTATTATCCAAGATATTCGCTTATCCAAGGTTCTGCCAGCCTGTTTAGCTTGGATAAGTGAGACTCTACTGTATATACAAATGTACAAACAGGATTCGCAGATCCACTTTCCTTGTACAGTAGAGTCTCACTTATCCAAGACTCGCTTATCCAAGGTTCTGGATTATCCAAGGCATTTTTGTAGTCAATGTTTTCAATATATCATGATATTTTGGTGCTAAATTTGTAAATACAGTACAGTAGAGTCTCACTTATCCAAGACTCGCTTATCCAAGGTTCTGGATTATCCAAGGCATTTTTGTAGTCAATGTTTTCAATATATCATGATATTTTGGTGCTAAATTTGTAAATACAGTACAGTAGAGTCTCACTTATCCAAGACTCGCTTATCCAAGGTTCTGGATTATCCAAGGCATTTTTGTAGTCAATGTTTTACATATATCATGATATTTTGGTGCTAAATTCATAAATACAGTAATTACAACATAACATTACTGCATACTGAACTACTTTTTCTGCCAAATTTGTTGTATAACATGATGTTTTGGTGCTTAATTTGTAAAATCATAACCTAATTTGATGTTTAATAGGCTTTTCCTTAATCCCTCCTTACTATCCAAGATATTCGCTTATCCAAGCTTCTGCTGGCCCGTTTAGCTTGGATAAATTTATTTGTGTGTTTTTGTATTTGATATTACTGTATGCTGGTTTTATATCTGTAAGCCGCTCCAAGTCCCTCTGGGGAGATGGTGGCGGGGTACAAAAATAAAATTATTATTATTATTATTATTATTATTATTATTATTATTATTATTATTATTAAGTGAGACTACTGTACTTGCAAACAAACAATCAGAGCCATCAATTAGTCACATACAACATAGACAGATACTCACATTGAGTCACACAGGAGAGAGAAAAATGGATTATTTTAACCTCTTTATATAGCCACCTGCTGATAGGTCATCAGTAAAGGAAACTGGCAGATGCAATCCCTTTGCAGTAACCCTCACGTGGTTATGACTACTATTACTACATTCCCTTTGGTATAGCATCATGACATTCACAGTCATTACCCAGGTGCTATCAGTCAAACACATGTTCATCAAACAGTATTTTCTCTGTGATTACAAATGCTGTGCCATTTCTATCTAAAACACACTGTCCCTAATATCCACCTCTTCCAGGAGCCCATATGCTGCAGAAGCTCATAGAGGAGACCGACAAGTTTGTGGTCTTCACAGAAGAGGAGTCCGGCGTTAGTGAACAGCTCTGCGGGATCGCTGCCTGCCAGACGGATGACATCTTCAACCGGAACTGCCTTATCGAACTGATCAACTGCCAGGTGAGCTCCACCAACCTCGATATTTGCCTTTGGCTCGGCTACCATTAGGTCGGCGCATACGATTGGATTGTTCATGGATCGGAGCCCTCCTTTCCCGCAGATGGTGCTCCGGGGGGCAGAGACAGAGGGTTGCGTGATCGTCTCGGCGGCCAAGGCCCAGTTGCTCCAGTGCCAACACCACCCGGCCTGGTACGGGGACACACTCAAGCAGAAGACATCCTGGACCTGCCTCCTGGATGGCATGCAGTACTTCGCCACCACCGAGAGCGGGCCCTCCGAGCACGAGGACATCCAGCTCTGGCTAGAGGTTGGCGTGGGTCAGAGACGAGGGTGCAGACTCTTCAAACCATCTTCTCTTGCTTCTTAAACTCTTGTTTTCCCTCTCCTTTCTCTGTAGGTGAAGAATATCGAGGAGCACCGGCAGCGGAGCCTGGACTCGGTGCAAGAGCTGATGGAGAGCGGTCAAGCGGTGGGCGGGATGGTCAGCACCACCACAGGTCAGGAGGCAGAGTTGAGAAGGCAGGGTCCCGGGGGCATGGAGCCAAGCACCTATCTCAGGGGTCTTCAAAAAATAATATCTGAAAAATATGCACCACAATAAAGGTTCAAAACATAGAACACAATATGTATATTAGAGCATCATATACATAATAATGTTAACAATAATACAAATAATAATACAACTGTTGATCAAATTCTGTCAGCTGTAGTGACACACAGTCGTAACTTACAGAGTATAAAGATTTATAGACTGCAATCATCCAGATTTGCTACACAGAGCAGTTTTCAGTATAAAACATATCAAACATATATCAACAAGACTCCAACTAAAGCTTGTTAGCGACACAGTATGTGTACATTCAGTCTCTTCAAAATGGCATGTAATATGCTGTAAAACTAAATATAGCAATGTACAAATCAATTCGTTCAAACCTGGCTTGGAGTCAAAACAAATCAAAGTCTCTGTAGTCTTGGAGTAGTTCTATAGGACTCCTTAGGATGTAAATGCAGTCAATTAGCCATAGCTTCAGTTTGTAACAAATGTTGCAGTCATTTACAGTTCCCAGCCAGGAAGCCCGGTCAAATAGATGTTATTTTAGAGTGGCTGGCTGTGAGCCGATGTAAGCTGTTTACATAAGCCGTTCACTACTGGTTCCCAGGTTTACTTTTTATACTCTGTAAGTTACGACTGTGTGCCACTACAGCTGACAGAATTTGATCATCAGTTGTATTATTATTTGTATTATTGTTAACATTATTATGTATATGATGCTCTAATATACATATTGTGTTCTATGTTTTGAATCTTTATTGTGGTCCATATTTTTCAGATATTGTTTAGAATAGACAGCTGTGTTTAGTTATTATTATATATCGTCTTCAAAAAATATAGCCTGTGGGCCAGATGCAGCCCCCCAAGATCATTTATCTGGCCCGGGCCCTAAACTTTAGACTTAGGGTCATCTGAAAGCCCCGGTGGCGAAGTGTGTTAAAGCACTGAGCTGCTGAACTTGCAGACCGAAAGGTCCCAGGTTGAAATCCCAGGAGCGGAGTGAGTGCCCGTTGTTAGCTCCAGCTTCTGCCAGTTCGAAAACATGCCAATGTGAGTAGATCAATAGGGAAGGTAATGGCGCTCCATGCAGTTATGCCTATGGCTACATGACCTTGGAGGTGTCTACGGACAACGCCGGTTCTTCGGCTTAGAAATGGAGATGAGCACCAACCCCCAGAATCAGACATGACTGGACTTAACGTCAGGGGAAACCTTTACTTTTACCTAAATCTGAAATGGCTTGAAGGCACACAACAACAACAACAATCATAATTAACTTGACTCTCCCATCAGCCAAAAGCAGGTTCACACTTTTGATAGAAATACTGGTACTGGGTGGCCCTCCCGGATTGCCTCCCCTCCCTCCCCCCGGCTCTCCAGTGATCTGGCAATTCCAGTCCTGACCCTGCTTGTTGCTCCATATCGACTCTTCCCAGACTGGAACCAGCCCCACGAAGTCCAGCCCACGCAGCAGGTCCAGCGCATCATCTCCCGCTGCAACTGCCGCATGTACTACATCAGCTACAGCCACGACATCAACCCAGAGCTGGCCTCGCAGATCAAGCCGCCTGAGGTGCCCCTCCACCCAGAGAAGGACGACCTGCTCAAGAAACGGGAAGGTAATGAACGGGACCCGGCGGGACACAGCCATTACCAGGACGGAAAGCTCTTCTCCCTTTAGTCCCTCCTCTCCCAAGTTATCTCAGGAACTGGATTTTTTTAAAAATTGTAACTCCCAGAATCCCACATTTTTCATTCTCCAGGTGCCGTGGACACTTTCACCCTTATCCACCACGACTTGGAGATCTCCACCAACCCGGCACAGTACGCCATGATCCTGGACATCGTCAACAACCTACTCCTCCACGTCGAGCCCAAGCGCAAGGTGATCCGAGTCCGAGACGCATTTCTCTATGCAGTTTATGAGGTGGAGGCTAGGCATTCCTTTCCAGCACCAGAAAAGTGGAATTTGTTTCTGATATTATTATTGGCCATCCAGTCCAACCCCCTTCTGCCTGGCAGGGAAAGTGCAATCCAAACCCTCCTGATAGATGGCCAGAGATGGAGACTCCCAAGGCGTGTGTTCCAGCTCTGACCATCGGGAATCATAGAATCGTAGAGTTGGAAGAGACCTCACGGGTCATCCAGTCCAACCTCCTCACTTCTGTGTGAACCCACTGCCACTTGAGTTCAGCCTCTGGCTCAGAAAGCTTCAACAGGAAGCCAGCAATCAGTCAAAACAATAGCCTCTCAAAACAATAGCAGAGCAGCAGCCTCAGAAAAGAGTCAAGCACATGGCTTACTAATGCAATCTCAGAAAAGAGTCAAGGACACGGCTTCCTAATGCAGTCTCAGAAAAGAGTCAAGCACACGGCTTCCTAATGCAGTCTCAGAAAAGAGTCAAGCACACGGCTTCCTAATGCAGTCTCAGAAAAGAGTCAAGCACACGGCTTCCTAATGCAGTCTCAGAAAAGAGTCAAGCACACAGCTTCCTCATGCAGTCTCAGAAAAGAGTCAAGCACACGGCTTCCTCATGCAGTCTCAGAAAAGAGTCAACCACACAGCTTCCTCATGCAGTCTCAGAAAAGAGTCAAGCACACGGCTTCCTAATGCAGTCTCAGAAAAGAGTCAAGCACACGGCTTCCTAATGCAGTCTCAGAAAAGAGTCAAGCACACGGCTTCCTAATGCAGTCTCAGAAAAGAGTCAAGCACACGGCTTCCTCATGCAGTCTCAGAAAAGAGTCAACCACACAGCTTCCTCATGCAGTCTCAGAAAAGAGTCAAGCACACGGCTTCCTAATGCAGTCTCAGAAAAGAGTCAAGCACACGGCTTCCTAATGCAGTCTCAGAAAAGAGTCAAGCACACAGCTTCCTCATGCAGTCTCAGAAAAGAGTCAAGCACACAGCTTCCTAATGCAATCTCAGAAAAGAGTCAAGCACACAGCTTCCTAATGCAGTCTCAGAAAAGAGTCAAGCACACGGCTTCCTAATGCAGTCTCAGAAAAGAGTCAAGCACACAGCTTCCCAATGCAATCTAAGAAAAGAAGCTTTTCCTAATGTTGTCCTCCATAACCTATGGCTTTCTCCTTGCAGGAGCACAGCGAAAAGAAGCAGCGCGTCCGCTTCCAGCTGGAAATCTCCAGCAACCCCGAGGAGCAGCGCAGCAGCATCCTCCACCTTCAGGAAGCCGTCCGGCAACACGTGGCCCAGATCCGGCTCCTGGAAAAGCAGATGTACTCCGTCCTGAAGGTGGGTGCGGCCTTCAGGGATGACGGGGTCTCGCCCTAGCCTTTTGGATAGTTTCCCTCTTTCCGCACGCCTTGACCACTTTTTCTCCCCAGTCCCTGCAGGATGATGGCCGGAATGAAGCTTTGCTTGACCACAACCAGCGGTTGCAGCAACAGCTGAGTCGGGAGAAGTCCGAACTGCAGCAGGAGAGCGAGGAATTGAACATCCTTATCAGGTAACTGGCAATGATTTAAGCCTCCATGGATTTCGGTATCCATATGGTTTCTTCCAACCAAAATCCAGCTTCTTTATTTATTTATTATTTATTTATTTACTAGATTTATATCCCGCTCTTCTCATCCCGAAGGGGACTCAGAGCGGCTTACAAATTACATTCACATACAATACAATATATTATTAGCGTAGCACAATATAAGCATTAAATTACTATATTGTACTATATCATTATATTTATTTATTTATTTATTTATTTCATTAATTTATAGCCCGACCTTCTCACCCGAGAGGACTCAGGGCGGCTTACAAGTGGCAATTTATTTATTTATTTATTTATTTACAGGGGGCTCAGGGCGGATCACATTACACATATAGGCAAACATTCAATGCCTTTTTAACATAGAACAAAGACAAGACAAACATAGGCTCCGAGCGGGCCTCGAACTCATGACCTTCTGGTCAGAGTGATTCATTGCAGCTGGCTTGCTCTCCAGCCTGCGCCACAGCCGCATGTACAGCCTAATTGATGCCGTTACACCGTTATACAATGAACTAAAAAGTTAAAACAGTTAAAAAGTCATAAAATATAATATACAAAGTTTAAAACAATGCAAAGTGCTTATGCCATTCATCCACCAGACCTTATACAAGAGCCTTAATTCAGACCGCGTCGAAGCCAACACATACTTATTCTTCAAATGCCTGCGTACATAACCAGGTCTTCAGTTTTTTTTCTGAACCTCTGAAGGGATGGAGCCTGCCAAATGTCACTGGGGACATTACATTTAATATATAATATATAATTAATATTATTATATTATATTATTAGTAGTATAATATTGTATTCTAATACTAGTTGTGCCCGGCCACGCGTTGCTGTGGCAAAGTGGTGGTGGTATTGGTTAAAAATTGTTGTGTAATTTTTATTTGATGTTATTTGCATTTTTTTAATTAATTTTATTGTAAGTTATATTTTTATTTATTATATTTTATTATTTTCTTGTATTATTTTTAGTTATTTTCGGTTATTATGATATTTTACTGTATCATTTTTTAGTGTTTTTTATTATTTTTAATTGGGTTGCTAGGAGACCAAGTTGGAGGAGCTTAGCCTTCTAACTGGCAGCAATTGGATAAAAGCAATTATTCCTCTCTCTCTAATTAGGACTTTATTTTTCTTTTCTTTTTGTTGTATCAACCTAGAGGTGTGGATGATGGGTTGTATTGTCAAATTTCGAGGTTGGAGGGCCTGTAGTTTTGTTGTTTTGTGGGTCGCCGTGATGCCATCACTCTTTTATATATATAGACTAGCTGTGCCCGGCCACGTGTTGCTGTGGCGTTTTCTGGTGGTGTTGGTGAGACTTGTTGAAGTAGTGGTGGTATTGAATGTCTGTTGTATGGTTGTCTTTATGTTTAGTATGCACACTGAAGTAGATTATATGGCAGTGTGGAGTCAAGATAATCCAGTTCAAAGCAGATAATATAAGATTCTAAATGAGTTATATAGCTGTGTGGAAGGGCTTTGAGTCTACACTGCCATATAATCCAGTTAAAATCTGATAATCTGTGGAAGAGGCCTAAGTGAGGCCTAACTGTGCCTGTCCCCTGGGCTGAGTAGATTGCTAGGAGACCAAGTGGGCGGAGCTTAGCCTTCTAACTGGCAGCCATTGGATAAAAACTATTATTCCTCTCCCTGTAATTAGGACTTTATTTTTCTTTTCTTTTTGTTGTATCAACCTAGAGCCGTGGATGATGGGTTGTGTTGTCAAATTTCAAGGTTGGGGGTCCTGTAGTTTTGTTGTTTTGTCCGCTGCCCTGATGCCATCACTCTTTTATATATATAGATTATGATCAATATTAAATGTATATACAATATATTATATATTTATAAATTATTATAATATATATGTGTGTTTGTGTGTATAAAATTAGCATAGGATGTTGCTATGCACAGGAGAAAAAGATGGAACTATCTTCTTTAAGTTCCATGGCAGGAGAAAAGACAAATATCAATATCAAGCAGACCTTCTGATGAAGTCTTCGTTCTTTCTTGGCTCGGTCACTGAGAATCTGAAGATCCGTATGCAGATTGGGTTTCTCTTCCAAACTTTGTCTCTCTTTCTTCTCAGGTGCTTCAAGGACTTCCAGCTCCAGCGGGCCAACAAGATGGAGTTGCGGAAGCAGCTGGAGGATGTTGGCGTGGTGCGCCGGACCGAGTTCTACTTCGCCCAGGCCCGGTGGCGGCTGACCGAGGAGGACGGCCAACTAGGCATCGCCGAACTGGAGCTACAGCGCTTCCTCTATAGCAAGGTGGGCACCAAGCTTTGATAGGTTCCCAAGCCAGAGATGACAAAGACGGGCATTGCAACTCCTTGTCCCATCATCCAGAGCTTCTCCCGCTCTTGTTAGCTAGATGCCTCAATTGCTGTGCTTTCTGCATAGGTGAACAAATCAGATGATACAGCTGAGCATCTTCTCGAATTAGGATGGGTCACCATGAACAATCTCCTCCCCAACGCCGTCTATAAGGTCAGTGGCCATATTTCTGTCTCCCAGCCATAATAACTGGGCATAGCAGCGAAATAATTGTCAAAGAACCCTCCCGAGCATGCACAGAGTGCCTCCTTTTGTCAAAAGTGGGTCCAAGTATTCCAACTTCCTCTTCGATTGTGGAATAGGTTTCCTCGGAGTCCAGTGGAGGAAGTTTCTAAGCAGAAGCTGGATGGGATGAAACTGTGTCTTCATGGATTGCAGAGGCTTGGTTGGACTGGATGTGGTCTCTTCCGTCTCTGTGATTATATGGCCTCGTTCTGGTGGCCTCATTTGCAAGCTGATGTTATAATTACAGTAGAGTTCCGGTTAACCGACACTCCGTATTATCCGAGGTCCCAGGCCCCTAGGGAGGTGCTCATGCACGTTGCTAGGTAGCTTGCTATTTACCTAGCAACACGCACGGGCACCTCCCAAGAGGCAGGGCGGCGAGCAGAGAAGCGCCTGTGCGCGTTGCTAGGTAGATAGCAAGCTACCTAGCAACACGCACGGGCGCTTCCCAAGGGGCGGAGCGGTGAGCACTCGGCTTAGGAAGCACCCCGAGCGTTGTTAGGTAGCTTGTTATCTACCTAGCAACGAGCATGGATGCCTCCCAAGAGGCGGAGCAGAAGCGCTCCTGCGCGTTGCTAGGTAGCTTGATATCTACCTAGCAGCGTGCACGGGGCACTTCTTTCAACCGGCTTGCTGGATAATAGGGCCTCCCTATTATCTGTCAGATCCAGTTATTCGACATTCGGCCTGCCCGTTTATGTCAAATAACCGGAACTTTACTGTATTAGCATCTCTTCCATCCCGTAGGTGGTCCTCCGGCCGCAGAGCGCCTGCCAATCTGGCCGCCAGCTGGCCTTACGGATCTTCAGCAAAGTCCGGCCGCCGGTGGGTGGCATCTCCATCAAAGAGCATTTAGAGGTGAGTCGGGGTTACATGCAAGTGGACGGATGCTACTGTCGCACCTCAGAATAGTTCACCTTGCTATAGATACCCAGTCAGACACAGAAGAAAGTCTTTTGAAGTTGTATTAAGCAAAGCAAATATATGAATCAAAGCAGACAGTTGAAAGGGTTTTCAAAGTTGCAATGAAAGAGTCAATAAGAATCTAAATCATGAAAAATCCATTAGTCCATAAATCATAGCAAAGCTAATAATCCATGAGGCAAGGCAGTAGTCAGTAGATCCCAAAAACAAGGCCCAAAAGTACAAAGATCCAGGAACGGTCTTCCTAAGCATGAAACGAGAACATCCACACAGATGAAGCGAGAATTTGCTTTGACAAAGAGCTATCTGCAAAGGACACTTTTAAAAGCAACCAAGAAAGGCATTTCTTTTCCCAGAACTGGCCTCTTTCTTTCCCGCCAGTCTCTCACTCCTTCGGACCCGAGAACCCCTCCAAGACAGACGGTCCTCCCTAGATAAATCAATGCTTGTACTATCGTTCTCTTGCACCTGAGACGGGCCTGAGCTCTCTCGCTCATTAACTGGGACTTGAGAATTCTCTCGCTCATTATTTCCCATGGGAATGTCAGCCTGTCTGTTATCTATAGTTTCTGGGGTCAACAGTTCATTCTGTTCAAACTGCAATTCTCCAGATTCTGAGTCAGCCTGCATTTCCACGCCGTCAACTTCTGACTCTACTGGCCCTTGTATCTGAAACCCAGAATCCCCTTCTTCATCCTGACTCTGGCTAGCCTGTGGCTGAGTCACAACAGCTACTATGACTGACCAATGGAGCTTGGTGGTCACTTTCTCCCTTTTTTTCCAGGTCAATGTGGTGCCCCTCACCATCCAGCTGACCCACCAGTTCTTCCACCGCATGATGGGCTTCTTCTTCCCTGGCCGTAATGTGGAGGAGGAGGAAGTCGGGGACGAAGAGGACAAGTCCAAACTAGTGACCACAGGTGAGGTTCAGATTGGATGGTTATACTGTAGCTGCTCACATACTTGAACCCGCTTCCCAGAGAGGTTGGAGTGGCTGCTGACCTTCCTCGGGCCTCTGTCCTTCTTAGGGATGCCAGTGGTCAAGCCGCGACAGTTGATGGTCTCCGATGATTCACTGGGTCCAGGGAAAGGCATGTCCCAAGGCCTGAACCGGACGTCCGGAGTCCGGCGGTCACTACGGAAGCCCCCTGAAGTAAGTAGGGGAAGTAAGTAAGTAAGTAAGTAAACTTGATGAAGAAGGAAGAGGTAAACATGGCAATGTTGTTCCGAAGGGTTTGAAGGTTTCGTGGCCACACCACGGCCTGTATTTAAATCTTCATCCGGCCTTGTTTTCATTGGAAACTCACCCAAGAGAATGTGTCTTTGCTTGGCCTACTTGGCAGGGTGTATTTTAGGCAGGGCACAGATAAAAAGAAGGGGATGAAAATGGCACGCTAAAGGTCATCTAGCCTCAACGCCTCTTTCCATAATAGTACCCAGTGGATGACATTGACAAGATGAAGGAGCGGGCCGCCATGAACAACTCCTTCATCTACATCAAGATCCCGCAAGTGCCGCTCTGCGTCAGCTACAAGGTGAAGGGGAAGGGGCAACATTTGGGGTGATTTACCGTATATACTAAAGTATAAACCGACCCGAATATAAGCCGAGGCACCTAATTTTACCACAAAAAACCTGGGAAAACATTGACTCCAGTATAAGCCGAGGGTGGTAAATTTCAGAAATTAAAATAGATACCAATAAAATTACATTAATTGAGGCATCAGTAGGTTAAATGTTTTTGAATATTTACATCAAGCTCAAATTTAAGATACGACTGTCCAAGGCTGATCAAATCATTATTCTCATCTTCTTGAATGTAAATGTGCTTATGTATCCTTTTAATAATAATAGAGTAAAATAATACATGTAATAATAATAATAATAAATACAGGAAAATAATAAATGTAATAGTAAATAGAGTAAAATGGTAAATGTAATAATAATAATAATAATAAGATCAGAGTGAAATAATGAATGTATTAATAATAATTAAAAATAGAGTAAAATAAATGTAATAGTAGCAACAATAATAGAGAAAAATAATAAATGTAATAATACCAATAATAATAGAGAAAAATAATAAATGTACCATATATTCTCGAGCATAGACTAACCCAAATATAAGTCAACCAGGACCCTCTCCCGAGTATAAGCCGAGGGGGACTTTTTCAGTGTTAAAAAAAGGGATGAAAAACTAGGCTTATACTCGAGTATATACAGTATGTTTAATTTGCAGGTAGTCTGTCCCTGGCTCCGGAGGCTCAAGAGGCTCCATCTCTTGAGTATCAAAACAGTAAAAGATCCAGATTGGGGACTGATATTATCCAAATCTCCCTCCTTTTCTGGGTTGGGGGTCAAGGAGATGGCGGTTCCTATTATTAATAATAATATTGTCTGGTCCACAGGGAGAGAAGAACAGCGTTGACTGGGGAGACCTCAACCTGGTGCTTCCATGCCTCGAATACCACAACAACACATGGACCTGGCTGGACTTCGCCATGGCGGTCAAGCGAGACAGCCGCAAGGCCTTGGTGGCCCAGGTAGCGTGGGTGCAAGGGGCGGGGAGGGCCAGGGTTCATCACAGAGGCCCCAAATTGGCAGATACACTGCTGTTGTCTTCATCTTGTTTCATTCCCTGCTCACCATAATAATAATAATAATAATAATAATAATAATAATAATAATAATAATTTATATTATTATTATTATCCCGTGGGGACTCAGAGCGGATCACAATGTAAACAGATATAAGCAAACATTCAATGCCTTGTTACAATGCAATGGGACGCACATACACAGACAAAGGCAAAGGCTTCTCCTTTCATTTCACAAACACAGACAAAGGCAAAGGCTTCTCCTTTCATTTCACAAACACAAACAAAGGCAAAAGCTCCTTTCATTTCACAAACACAAAGGCAAAGGCTTCTGTCAGAGTATTTGCAGCGCAGTAGTAGTTAGACGGAAGCAGTGGAATGCAGAACGAAGAGACACTCAGAAACGTTGGTTAAACTATTTACAAAGTTTTACTGTATGCAGCAATAATCAACACAAACAGACTTGCAGACGACAGAGGAACACAGGACTGCTCTGTTCTCCAACAGAACTTGACTCGAACTCAACTGAACTGAACTGAACTGATGTAATCGTTATGCACAAACACTTGTGTCTGGATACTCCCTAGTTCCAGCCACACATCAAGGTCATCATAGCTTCTTGGCAATTAACTCTTTCCACACTTCTGGATGATGCAATCAGTTGCAATACAAGCATGGCACAAATTGCATTTAAACACTATCAATACACAAATCTCACATTAACAGCTTCTCCTTTCATTTCACAAACACAAACAAAGGCAAAGGCTTCTCCTTTCATTTCACAAACACAGACAAAGGCAGAGGCTTCTCCTTTCATTTCACATACACAAAGGCAGAGGCTTCTCCTTTCATTTCACATACACAAACAAAGGCTAAGGCTTCTCCTTTCATTTCACATACACAGACAAAGGCGCAAAGGCTTCTCCTTTCATTTCCGGCTTTGGAGGCGGTGCTCATCTCTGGCTCTAGGGGAGGTACTCTTCTCCATTTCCAAGCAAAGCCACAGTCCGGAAAACTCACAGTAACCCAGTGATTCCGGCCATGAAAGCCTTCGAGAATACAAAGATAAGTCAATGTGCAAAGAAGGGTAGATCCATGAACATAGAAAAGTAGGTCAGTGAGCAAAGCTCATAAGCTTGGCTGATTCTTGACCGCTCTCCCATTTTGCAGGTCATCAAAGAGAAGTTGCGGCTGAAGCCTGCGTCCGGCACCGACTTGCGGGGCAAACCGGACAGCAAACTCGAGGGTCACGTCCAGCAGCAGGAGGAAGACGAGAAAGCCCGGCTCCTGATCGGCCTGAGTGTCGGCGACAAGAACCCTGGCAAGAAGTCCATTTTCGGCCGGCGCAAATGAACAATGGGAGGAAAGAAAAAGTGCCAAAAATCACTACTGTAAACCCCCTAATTCCTCTCCCCGCTGGCCGGGGAACAGGACAAAGGTGGGGGGGGATGTCGCCAGAATTCGCACTCGAAACGAAGGACCAAAAAGGTACAAACGGGTGACGGGGACGGAGACGCTTCGTCCGGCCACAGTTTGGAGGTGTCCATGAAGTCCCAAGAGTCCGGCAACGGAGAAGGGCAAACGGGAGGATAAACAGAGGCCAATCTATGCATTGTTTTGTCAGGAAAGAGTTTAAAATAAGAGAGAGTTTATCGTTTGGAACGAGTTGTTGTCTGAGGTTTTATTTTCCACAGTTCCTGTAGAGTACCACTGAGTCGAACTAGAGGACCTAGACAATTCTTTTGGAACCCCAAAATGATCTATTATTGTTATTATATTATTAGTATATAGCAACCAAGATCTCTATGTTGGCTGTTGTATTAGATCACAGGTCGGACACTTCCCAAGTGTCTAAAACTATGTGATTATTATTATTATTGACACAATGACATTGTATGACACAGCAAACAAGAAGATAGATATGCTGGATTTCGTATCACAAAATCACAAGTCGAACACTTCCCAAGTGTCTAGGACTGTGTGATTGTTATTATTATTATTGATACAACGACATTGTATGACACAGCAAACAAGATAGATAGATATTATTATTTTATTTTATGACACAGCAAACAAGAGAGACATGCTGGACTTCGCATCACAAAACCACAAGTCGAACACCTCCCAAGTGTCTAGGACTGTGTGACTATTATTATTATTATTATTATTGACACAACGACATTGTATGACACAGCAAACAAGATAGATATGCTGGATTTCGTATCACAAAGTCACAAGTCGAACACCTCCCAAGTGTCTAGGACTGTGTGACTATTATTATTATTATTATTATTATTATTATTATTATTATTATTATTATTATTATTGACACAACGACATTGTATGACACAGCAAACAAGATAGATATGCTGGATTTCGTATCACAAAGTCACAAGTCGAACACCTCCCAAGTGTCTAGGACTGTGTGACTATTACTATTATTATTATTATTGACACAACGACATTGTATGACAAAGCAAACAAGATAGATATGCTGGATTTCGTATCACAAAGTCACAAGTCGAACACCTCCCAAGTGTCTAGGACTGTGTGACTATTATTATTATTATTATTATTATTATTATTATTATTATTATTATTATTATTGACACAACGACATTGTATGACACAGCAAACAAGATAGATATGCTGGATTTCGTATCACAAAGTCACAAGTCGAACACCTCCCAAGCGTTTAGGACTGTGTGATTTATTATTATTGTTATTATTTTATTATGACACAGCAAACAAGATAGATATGCTGGATTTCGTTTCGCAAAATCACAAGTCGAACACTTCCCAAGTGTCTAGGACTGTGTGAGGTATTTTCGGATGATGCGTGCAGATCCCAGTAGGGTGGCCTTTTGCAGTTGGCAGATCGTAATTTTGTCATTATTATTATTATTATTATTATTATTATTATTATTATTATTATTATTATTTGAAACACAACAAGTTGAGTCCACAGCAGACACTCTGGCTGTTGTACTGGATCACATGTCGGACACTTCCCAAGTGTCTAGGACTGTGTGATTATTATTATTATTATTATTGACACAACGACATTGTATGACACAGCAAACAAGATAGATATGCTGGATTTTGAAATCCAGCATCATTATTATTATTATTATTATTATTATTATTATTATTATTATTATTATTATTATTATTGTACCTGGGCAGCCAATTGCTTTGGACTACAAATCCCATCCTGGAAAGCTTGCACTCCTAATTAAATACATTTTTAAAATAATTAAAAATTAATATTTGAATATTAATATTAAATGTAATATTTAATTATATTTTTAATATTTTAAATTTAATATTAATATAGAATTAAATGATTTGCCATAATAATAATATTGATGTGTGTAAATAAATATGCGAAGGCTGAAAAATGGGGAGGGAGTGTTCCTCCCTTCAGGATTTCCATATTTAATCCCTTGTTTACATGAAAAGGCACTGCTTGGCTGTTTTGCATAAAAGGCGTGGCTTCCTTCAGTGAGGCTGTTTGGAAGTCAGTGGAGCTGCTTTGCATAAAGGGCGTGGCTTCCATCAGGGAAGCTGTTTGGAAGTCAGTGGAGCTGCTTTGCATAAAGGGCGTGGCTTCCATCAGGGAGGCTGTTTGGAAGTCAGTGGAGCTGCTTTGCATAAAGGGCGTGGCTTCCATCAGGGAAGCTGTTTGGAAGTCAGTGGTGCTGCTTTGCATAAAGGGCGTGGCTTCCATCGGGGAGGCTGTTTGGAAGTCAGTGGAGCTGCTTTGCATAAAGGGCGTATTTTCGAATGCACTGCGGGGAGGGAATGTGTGGTTTTGCATAAAGAGGCGTGGCTTCGAATGCTGTGCTTCGCAGAAGGGGCGTGGCTTCCACGACACTGCAAGAGAGGAATGCCTCTCTTTGAATGACGTAGGGGGCGTGGTTTGTCCGCTAGCGAGCTGCTTTGATTGGCGGAGTGGGGAACCCTTGTATTTGCATAAGGCGTTCGGAGCGCGCGCTGATTGGCTCCTCGGGATTGGCTGCGGCTACTCTGCCCCGCGGCTAATGCGCGACACGGCGGCTGGTGCGGACGGGGATTAATGTTTACGTAAGGCGGATTAAAGGATGGAGCGGCCGTGGGAAGGGTAGCCGAGGAGGCACAGACCGGGATGGGGGCCAGCAACAGCCATGGAGAAAGGCAAGGCGAGGAAGAAGAGGAAGAAGAGGAGGAGGAGGAGGAAGAAGAAGAAGAGAGGAAAGGAGGAGAAGTCCCCGCCATTCTAAAGGTGAGCAGCGGGTTCCTGAGCATGCACAGAGTGCATCATTCCCAGTGTTGGACTCCTATTTGTATATGCATAATGAGAGATGCCCAAGTCTCAACTCATTATGGGAGGTTTGCAATGATGTATTATTAGCATAATATTGTATTATTAAATATTATTATTATTTATTGCAATAATATTATGTATTATTATTGACATAATATTTGATATGACAGTGCCAAATATTATAATGTATTATTATGAACCTAATATTATTACCATGCATAGCATAATATTGTATTATTCAATATTATTATTATTATTTATTGCAATAAAATTATGTATTATTATGAACCTAATATTATTACTATGCATAGCATAACATTGTATTGTTATTAAATATTATTATTATTTATTGCAATAAAATTATGTATTATTATTGACATAATATTTGTTATGACAGCACCAAATATTATGTATTATTATGAACTTAATATTATTAAAATGCATAGCATAATATTGTATTGTTATTAAATATTATTATTTATTGCAATAAAATTATGTATTATTATTGACATAATATTTGTTATGACAGCACCAAATATTATGTATTATTATGAACTTAATATTATTAAAATGCATAGCATAATATTGTATTGTTACTAAATATTATTATTTATTGCAATAAAATTATGTATTATTATTGACATAATATTTGTTATGACAGCACCAAATATTATGTATTATTATGAACTTAATATTATTACCATGCATAGCATAATATTATTTTGTTATTAAATATTATTATTATTGCAATAAAATTATGTATTATTATTGACATAATATTTGTTATGACAGCACCAAATAGTATGTATTATTATGAACCTAATATTATTACCATGCACAGCATAATATTGTATTATTAAATATTATTATTATTAATTGCAATAAAATTATGTATTATTATGAACCTAATATTATTACCATGCACAGCATAATCTTGTGTTGTTATCAAATATTATTATTTACTGCAATAATATTATGTATTATTATTGACATAATATTTGATATGACAGTGCCAAATATTATAATGTATTATTATGAACCTAATATTATTACCATGCATAGCATAATATTGTATTATTCAATATTATTATTATTATTTATTGCAATAAAATTATGTATTATTATGAACCTAATATTATTACCATGCATAGCATAACATTGTATTGTTATTAAATATTATTATTATTTATTGCAATAAAATTATGTATTATTATTGACATAATATTTGTTATGACAGCACCAAATATTATGTATTATTATGAACTTAATATTATTAAAATGCATAGCATAATATTGTATTGTTATTAAATATTATTATTTATTGCAATAAAATTATGTATTATTATTGACATAATATTTGTTATGACAGCACCAAATATTATGTATTATTATGAACTTAATATTATTAAAATGCATAGCATAATATTGTATTGTTACTAAATATTATTATTTATTGCAATAAAATTATGTATTATTATTGACATAATATTTGTTATGACAGCACCAAATATTATGTATTATTATGAACTTAATATTATTACCATGCATAGCATAATATTATTTTGTTATTAAATATTATTATTATTGCAATAAAATTATGTATTATTATTGACATAATATTTGTTATGACAGCACCAAATAGTATGTATTATTATGAACCTAATATTATTACCATGCACAGCATAATATTGTATTATTAAATATTATTATTATTAATTGCAATAAAATTATGTATTATTATGAACCTAATATTATTACCATGCACAGCATAATCTTGTGTTGTTATCAAATATTATTATTTACTGCAATAATATTATGTATTATTATTGACATAATATTTGATATGACAGTGCCAAATATTATAATGTATTATTATGAACCTAATATTATTACCATGCATAGCATAATATTGTATTATTCAATATTATTATTATTATTTATTGCAATAAAATTATGTATTATTATGAACCTAATATTATTACCATGCATAGCATAACATTGTATTGTTATTAAATATTATTATTATTTATTGCAATAAAATTATGTATTATTATTGACATAATATTTGCTATGACAGCACCAAATAGTATGTATTATTATGAACCTAATATTATTACCATGCATAGCATAGAATTGTGTTGTTATTAAATATTATTATTTATTGCAATAATATTATGTATTATTATTGACATAATATTTGTTATGCCAGCACCAAATACTATGCATGATTATGAACCTAATATTATTACCATGCATAATAACAACAACAACATAAAAGCAACAAAAGAAACACAACAACAATAATGTATTTTTTAGCTGCTCCACTTCAAGGCAGAGTACAACATAAGACCATTAAACATACACACACACACATGTACATATATACACACACAGTATATGTGTGTGTGTGTATTTATGTATTTATTTATTTACTACATTTATATCCCACTCTTCTCACCCCGAAGGGGACTCAGAGCGGCTTACAAATCAAATGAGCATACTATATCTTATTAGCATAGCACAATATAAGTATTAAATTACTATATTGTACTATATCATTATATGGTAATATTATAAGTAATATATACAACATATAATTAATATTATTATATTGTATTATTAGTAGTATAATATCATATTCCATTATAATATTAATTATCATTCATATATATATATATATATATAAAGACCTAATATTAAAACACATTAAAACCCTTTTAATATAATCAAAAGGTTCCCCCAAGGGTCATCTAGACCAACCCCAAATTAAAACTGATGATGTGGATGATATCTCTGTGATAGCTATGCATTTAGAACAAAGCATGGATATATATGACAAGGCGTACACCTACAATGCATTAAAATAAATTAAAATCCTTCCTGGGAATTTATTAATATTGCCAAGTTTTAAACTCTTTTTGTGGTTTTTCTATACATTATAACTGCATTCTCAATTCGCTTCTGACGCAATAAATAACATGCATTTTATGCAGCAGAAATGTGTATTATTATTGTTATTACAGTAGAGTCTCACTTATCCAACATAAACGGGCCGGCAGAACGTTGGATAAGTGAATATGTTGGATAATAAGGAGGGATTAAGGAAAAGCCTATTACACATCAAATTTGGTTATGATTTTACAAATTAAGCACCAAAACATCATGTTTAACAACAAATTTGACAGAAAAAGTAGTTCAATACGCAGTAATGCTATGTAGTAATTACTGTATTTACGAATTTAGCACCAAAATATCACCATGTATTGAAAACATTGACTACAAAAATGCGTTGGATAATCCAGAACGTTGGATAAGCGAGTGTTGGATAAGTGAGACTCTACTGTATTTGTTATTTTGTTTTTTTCCAGGGCCGCAATGAGACCAACTTCTTGCCGGACGCCTCTTGGGTCCGAGGCTGGAAGGCCCTCCTTTCCAATGTTGGAGGGGCGCTTTTGGGCTTGGAAAAAGCTTTGGGTCCCCGGAACCCCTTCAAAGTGGGCCAAGGGGTCCCGGCGGAGGCCATCAGTTGCCGGGCGGAAAAGAAGGAGGCGGCAACAGCAGCAGATCGGGGCCTGCCCCAGTGCGTCTCCCTTTTCCTCCCCGAATTTCCCCTCCGGCCGCCGGTGGGGCAGCGCCAGCTCAAGGTAGGACCCCTTGCTTTGTCCAGCGTCATATTAACGACCCTAATAACCAATAATTATATTTTTTAGGATGCCGTTTCCATGGAATATTTTGATTTTCCCGTGCAGATTTTGGGTTTCGTAGCCAAAGGGTCGTTTGGGACGGTACTGAAGGTCCTGGACTGCGGTCAAGGGCAGGTCTTTGCGGTCAAGGTAGGTAAGCAGGGGAATCCTGGGAGTTGTAGTTTGGGAAGAGCCTTGGAAGATAAGAACTTGGGATCCCACCGTTCAAGCAAGGAGGGGGGGGGTCACCCTTTTTGGCTCAATTCTTCTGTCCCGTTTTTTGTAGGTCGTCCCAAAAGTGGAGGTTTTGCGCCGGGACACACTGAAGCAGTGCAAAGAAGAGGTCAGCATCCAGGTGGGTCCCCGGAGAGGCCTATGGAGAATTCCCATCTGATAGGAGGTTCCCATGGGAGCATTCCGAGTAATAATAATAATAATAATAATAATAATAATAATAATGCATAGCTGGGGATTTTTTTGTGTGAGTTTTGTAACCCTTTTGATGCCCCTTTGACTCCCTTTTCATGCCCCTTTGGACCCCATATACACATACATATATACACACAGTAGAGTCTCACTTATCCAACATAAACAGGCCGGCAGAATGTTGGATAAGCAAATATCTTGGATAATAAGGAAGGATTAAGGAAAAGCCTATTAAACATCAAATTAGGTTATGATTTTACAAATTAAGCACCCAAACATCATGTTATACAACAAATTTGACCGAAAAAGTAGTTCAATACACAGTAATGCTATGTAGTAATTACTGTATTTACGAATTTAGCACCAAAATATCACGATGCATTGAAAACTTCGACTACAAAAATGCGTTGGATAATCCAGAACCTTGGATAAGCAAGTGTTGGATAAGTGAGACTCTACTCTCTCTCTCTCTGTGTGTGTATGTATGTATATCTATATATATAAAAGGGTAATGAAATTTCGGCCTAGGACAAAACAACAAAACTACACATCCCAGAAACACTAAACTTGAAACACTAAACTCATTGATGCCTCTACGTTCATACAACAAAAAGCTCCAGCTACTCCAGAAAACAGCCAGGCTTTGAGACTGCAAGGCTATTCACTGCTATTCTACCTGCCCAACAAAGGATTCCCATAAGCCACAGCAACGCGTGGCCGGGCAAAGCTAGTGTGTGTGTGTGTGTGTGTGTGTGTGTGTATATATATATATATATATATCATGTTTTACACAGAATAGTGATGAGCATTCACTCAAAAATAAATGGATGTGAACACCACGTGATGGGGGAAGGGGAGAGGGGACCATAAATACATCAGAAAGCAGAGAAAGTAAAATGTTAAAATCAGAAAAGAAAATAATAAAAATATTATATCAACAGTTACTAGTTTGGGAAACGGAAGAAGTGCAGGTCAAAGAGGTGATGACGAAATGGGCAAGAGAGATAGGCCATACGATAAACATGTCAGAGTGGGAAAAAATATGGAAAACAAATATTAAATATACATACGCGGTAGAAATAAAGAAAAACTGGTATAAGGTATTTTATAGGTGGTATTTCACTCCAGATAAGCTCGCCAAAATGAACAAAGGGAAAGGGAAAGGGGATGACAAATGTTGGAAATGCGGGGAGCATATAGGTGATTTTATGCATATGTGGTGGAGGTGTAAGAATGTTAAAAGATATTGGCAGACAATACACAAAGAAATGGAGAAAATAATCAAAAAGAAATTTGGTTTTAAGCCGGAGTATTTCCTATTAGGAATAACGGACTTTCAGACGGACTACAATATAGAAAAGCTCTTTACATATATGGTGACGGCAGCCAGGATATGTCTGGCAAAAATGTGGAAAACACAAGAAATACCATCAAAAGAAAACTGGTTTCTGAGACTTTTGGACATTAAAAATATGGACTTATTAACCCAAATTCTAAAACGGGATAATGCAACAATGCGAGAGACAAACTGGTCTTTACTGAGAGAGTATATGGACAAAGAAAACATGAATTGAATATAAACTATTGCAAGAAAATACCCTAGGACTCAAATGTACCCAAGGGTGCCGCAAAAATGAATAACACTTAGAGAGAAAAGTTGTTGTCATGTAAAAGGTCTGGAAGGAGAATTGGGGGGGAATTTTTTTTTTTGCCTTTGGATTGCTTTGCATTCCTATGTTAAGAATGTAAGTTTATCGGACATTCGTGTTGGAATAATGGAGTTTGCTGGTAATCTAGAGGTTCTTTCACATTTATTATTTTATTCTACCGTGTTTCCCCGAAAATAAGACAGTGTCTTATATTAACTTTTGCTCCCAAAGATGTGCTAGGTCTTATTTTCAGGGAATGTCTTATTTTTCAATGGAGAAGAATTCACAATTATTGTTGAACAAAAAAATGAACATTTATTATATACTCTACAGTAGTTGTCATCACAAACCAGCATAACCAGACAAACTGTGAATCCTATCAAGATTTTCTTGTTACTACCATTATTTCCATGTACAACTGGTATGTACATTTACCAATCCTGCATGCTCTGGGCAGGCGCTGGGCATGCTTCCAAACAAAAACTTTGCTAGGTCTTACTTTCGGGGGAGGCCTTATACAGTAGAGTCTCACTTATCCAACACTCGCTTATCCAACGTTCTGGATTATCCAACACATTTTTGTAGTCAATGTTTTCAATACATCGTGATATTTTGGTGCTAAATTCGTAAATACAGTAATTACTACATAGCATTACTGCATATTGAACTACTTTTTCTGTCAAATTTGTTGTTAAACATGATGTTTTGATGCTTAATTTGTAAAATCATAACCTAATTTGATGTGTAATAGGCTTTTCCTTAATCCCTCCTTATTATCCAACATATTCTCTTATCCAACATTCTGCCGGCCCGTTTATGTTGGATAAGTGAGACTCTACTGTATTTAGCAATTCAGCAAAACTTCTACTAGGTCTTATTTTTCGGGGATGTCTTATTTTCAGGGAAACAGGGTATGTATCACAAAAACTCATAAATAAAAAAGTTTAAAGAAAAAAGAAAGCAGAGAAAGTAAGGAGAAGATCCCTAGTACACAGTAGGAACAAAGAAAAGGATTGAAAAAGAAGGCTTTCATGGCCGGGATCACAGGGTTGTTGTATGTCTTTCGGGTTGTGTGGCCATGTTCCAGAAGCATTCTCTCCTGACGTTTCGCCCACATCTATGGCAGGCATCCTCAGAGGTTGTGAGGTATGGAGAAAACTAAGCAAAGAGGTTAATATATATCTGTGGAAGTCAAGACAAAGATCCACCCAGAGGAAAGGTGTTCTTACCATACATCAAGGGAACTACTGACCGCATAGGGAAGCTGATGAAGAAGCACAACCTACAAACTATCTACAGACCCACCAAGAAAATCCAACAAATGCTACGGTCAGCGAAGGACAAGAGGGATCCTCTCTCTTCTGCAGGAGTCTACCGGATACCATGCAGCTGTGGACAAGTCTACATAGGGACCACCAAACGCAGCATTGCCCAAACAAGAGTCAAAGAACATGAAAGGCACTGCAGACTAATTCAACCAGAGAAATCAGCCATAGCAGAGCATTTGATGAACCAGCCTGGACACAGAATACTATTTGAGAACACAAAAATGCTGGACCATTCTAACAACTATCATGTCAGACTACACAGAGAAGCCATTGAAATCCACAAGCATGTGGACAACTTCAACAGAAAGGAAGAAACCATGAAAATGAACAAAATCTGGCTACCAGTATTAAAAAACTCAAAAATCAGAACAGTAAATAAAAAGCAATACTCTGAAAACAGAGGATTTCCAGACATGAATCAACCAAGGGCAGTTAACGACTCTAAACAAAGGATGCCCCAGAGGCAGGAAGAAGACAGCAGATAAGCTTTTCAATGCTAATTTAAGTGATTAACTACACAACATTCACACTGACCTCTCTCACCCTAGACTTTCCACAGATATATATTAACCTCTTTGCTTAGTTTTCTCCATACCTCACAACCTCTGAGGATGCCTGCCATAGATGTGGGCGAAACGTCAGGAGAGAATGCTTCTGGAACATGGCCACACAGCCCGAAAGACATACAACAACCCCGATTGAAAAAGAAATTAGATATAAGTAATATATATACGTACAGTCATACAATACCCTTTGGACCCCCTTTGATACCCCTTTGAACCCCTTTTTATTGCGCCTTTGACTCCCTTTTGATGTCCCCTTGAACCCCCTTTGATTGCTCCTTCTGAACCCCTTGTATTACCACTTTGGACTGCATTTTATTGCTATTGCAGACCCCCTTTTCTTGCCCCTTTGGGCCCGCTTTGGACCCCCTTTTGGGCCACCACCTGGGGGTCCTTCTGCTCACTCCCGTCCCCTTTCTGTCCCGCAGAGGCAGGTCCGGCACCCCTTTGTCCACTGCGTGGGAGACACGTGGCAAGGCCAGCGCCACCTCTTCATCCGTGAGTGACCATCGGTGCCCTGCGGCAGCGGCCAGAGCCGTGTAAACATCCCTCCCTACGAGCCACCCACGCATGTGACCGCAATACGGCCGGCCAGCCCTTCCTAGGCCTTTTCCAACCCTGCTTTTGTAAAAGAGGGAACAGATTGGGCCTCCCCCCCGCTTCCCCCCCATGCACAGGATCAAGAGATTTATATCCCCTATGTACAAATCCATCTGGACAATGGGAGAGCATTTAATCTCATGCAGAGCAAGGCGGGAGCATAGTATCATGAGATCCTAGAGCTGGAAGCGGCTATCCAGTTTAAAAAAAAAAGGACACCATCCAAGCCCTCCTGACAGGCGGCCATCCGACCGCATAGATTTACAATACAGTAGAGTCTCACTTATCCAACATAAACAGGCCGGCAGAACGTTGGATAAGTGAATATGTTGGATAATAAGGAGGGATTAAGGAAAAGCCTATGACACATCAAATTTGGTTATGATTTTACAAATTAAGCACCAAAAGTGTTGTCGAAGGCTTTCATGGCCAGGATCACAGGGTTGTTGTATGTCTTTCGGGCTGTGTGGCCATGTTCCAGAAGCATTCTCTCCTGACGTTTCGCCCACATCTATGGCAGGCATCCTCAGAGGTTGTGAGGTACCTCTGAGGATGCCTGCCATAGATGTGGGCGAAACGTCAGGAGAGAATGCTTCTGGAACATGGCCACACAGCCCGAAAGACATACAACAACCCTAAGCACCAAAACATCATGTCATACAACAAATTTGACAGAAAAGGTAGTTCAATACGCAGTAATGCTATGTAGTAATTACTGTATTTACGACTTTAGCACCAAAATATCACAATGTATTGAAAACATTGACTACAAAAATGCGTTGGATAATCCAGAACGTTGGATAAGTGAGACTCTACTGTAATATATAAGAACTAGCTGTGCCCAGCCACATGTTGCTGTGGCGTTGTCTGGTGGTGTTGGTGAGAAATTGTTGAGGTTGTGGTGGTATTGAATGTCTGTTGTATGGTTGTCTTTATGTTTAGTATGCATTTGGTTGTTTGTGTCCTGTGAAAGTGGTGAGGGTAGAGGGGGGTCTATGTCCCTGTGTAGTATTGTATAGCATTTATACGTTGTCCATGTGTTGTGAATGCTTGGATTGTGTTCTGCTGGGCTGGATGGCCCTTAGGGGTCTCTCCAAACTCTTGTGCCTGTCCCCTGGGCTGAGTGGGTTGCTAGGAGACCAACTTAGCTTTGTAACTGGCAGCAATTGGATAAAAACTATTATTCCTCTCCCTGTAATTAGGACTTTATTTTTCTTTTCTTTTTGTTGTATCAACCTAGAGCCGTGGATGATGGGTTGTGTTGTTAAATTTCGAGGTTGGAGGGCCTGTAGTTTTGTTGTTTTGTCCGCTGCCCTGATGCCATCACTCTTTTATATATATAGATTACTAGCTGTGCCCAGCCACGCATTGCTGTGCCAAAGTGGTGGTGGTATTGGTTAAAAATGGTTGTGTAATTTTTATTTGACGTTATTTGCATTTTTTTAATTAATTTTATTGTAAGTTATATTTTTATTTATATTTTTTATATTATATTTATTTTATATTTATTTATATTTTATTATTTTATTATTTTTAGTTATTTTCTGTTATTATGGTATTTTATTGTATCAATTTTTAGTGTATTTTTTATTTTTAATTGGGTTGCTAGGAGACCAAGTTGGAGGAGCTTAGCCTTCTAACTGGCAGCAATTGGATAAAAGCAATTATTCCTCTCTCTCTAATTAGGACTTTATTTTTCTTTTCTTTTTGTTGTATCAACCTAGAGGCGTGGATGATGGGTTGTGTTGTCAAATTTCGAGGTTGGGGGGCCTGTAGTTTTGTTGTTTTGTGGGTCGCCGTGATGCCATCACTCTTTTATATACAGTAGAGTCTCACTTATCCAAGCCTCGCTTATCCAAGCCTCTGGATAGTCCAAGCCATTTTTGTAGTCAATGTTTTCAATATATCGTGATATTTTGGTGCTAAATTTGTAAATACAGTAATTACAACATAACATTACTGTGTATTGAACTACTTTTTCTGTCAAATTTGTTGTATAACATGAAGTTTTGGTGCTTAATTTGTAAAATCATAACCTAATTTGATCTTTAATAAGCTTTTCCTTAATCCCTCCTTATTATCCAAGATATTCACTTATCCAAGCTTCTGCTGGCCTGTTTAGCTTGGATAAGTGAGACTCTACTGTATATAGATTATAACATATTGTATATACATATACAATATGTTATAATTATAAAATATAAATGTTATGTTCTTTGACCACAGCAATGCGTAATAAAAAAAATACGCGTAATAAAATAATAAAATAAAAAATACGTAATAAAATAAAATGTAATATTATGTTCTTGGCATTAAATGTTGCCAATTGTTGTAAGCCACCCTGAGTCCCCCCGGGTGAGAAGGGTGGAATATAAATGCTAGAAATAAATAAATAAATATTCATAATATTATATTGTAATCTATCTATATATATAAAAGGGTAATGAAATTTCGGCCTAGGACAAAACAACAAAACTACACATCCCAGAAACACTAAACTTGGCAGCACAACCCCTCATCCATGCCTCTATGTTCATACAACAAAAAGCTCCAGCTACTCCAGAAAACGGCCAGGCTTTGAGACTGCAAGGCTATTCACTGCTATTCCACCTGGCCAACAAAGGATTCCCATAAGCCACAGCAACGCGTGGCCCGGCAAAGTTAGCATATATATAAAAGGGGAATGAAATTTCGGCCTAGGACAAAACAACAAAACTACACATCCCAGAAACACTAAACTTGGCAGCACAACCCCTCATCCATGCCTGTACGTTCATACAACAAAAAGAAAAGAAAAATAACGTCCTAATTAGAGGGAGAGGAATAATTGTTTTTAGCCAATTGCTGCCAGTTAGAAGGCTAAGCTCCGCCTACTTGGTCTCCTAGCAACCCACGCAGCCCAGGGGACAGGCAGAGTTAGGCCTCACTTAGGCCTCTTCCACACTGCCTATAAAATACAGATTATCTTATTTTAACTCGATTATATGGCAGTGCAGACTCAAGGCCCTTCCACACAGCTATATAACCCATTTATAATATTATATTATCTGCTTTGCACTGGATTATCTTGACTCCACACTGCCATATAATCCACTTCAGTGTGCATTGTATACAGCTGTGTAGAAGGGACCTTATATAATCCAGTTCTAAGCAGATAATATAAGATACTTTATTTCCCATACCACCATACTTCGCCACAGCAACGCGTGGCCGGGCACAGCTAGTTACCAATATTGTACTATGCTAATAATATAATATTGTATGTAAATTTAATTTGTAAGCCGCTCTGAGTCCCCTTCAGGGTGAGAAGGGGGGCATATAAATGTAGAAAATAACTAAATAAATAATAGATAGTAGCATGTTTATAGAGAAACAAGGCTATAGAGTAATAAAATCTTAAGCATTGGAACTCCAGAAGCCATCCAGTCCAAACTCCCTTCTGCCATCAAGACACCATCCAAGCCTTCCCAACAGATGGCCATCCAGCTCCATAGATATTATTTTTATTTATTTATTTATTTCCGATATTTCTACCCTGCCCTTCTCCCCGAGGGGAATCAGGGCGGCTTACACAACTGGCAGGATCACTACCAGTACACCATAATACAATAAAATAAGAATAAAACAGTTAAAATAGTTAAATAACATAGTAAAATACAATATATAAAAGATTTAACACAGTGCAACACCAAATACAGTAGAGTCTCACTTATCCAAGCCTCGCTTATCCAAGCCTCTGGATCAGGGGTCCCCAAACTAAGGCCCGGGGGCCGGATGCGGCCCTCCGAGGTCATTTACCTGGCCCCCGCCCTCAGTTTTATAATATAATATATTGTATATACATATAATATTGATAATAATATTATAATGTAATACAATATAACACTAATAATAATACCATATAATAATATTAATTATATATTCTATATTACATATAATATTACTAATAATATTACAGTATAGTGGTACAGTTCAATATAGTAATATATAATGCTAATATTGTGCTATGCTAATAATATAATATATTGTATGTACATATAATTTGTAAGCCACTCTGAGTCCCCTTTGGGGTCAGAAGGGTGTGATACAAATGTAGTAAATAAATGCAGTAAATAATAAATAAATAAATAAATAAATTTTAGACTTAGGCTCACCCAAAGTCTGAAATGACTTGAAGGCACACAACAACAACAACAACAACAACAACAACAACCCTAATTAACTTGACTATCTCATTGGCCAGAAGCAGGACCACACTTCCCATTGAAATCCTGATAAATGTATGTTGGTTAAAATTGTTTTTATTTTTAAATATTGTATTGTTCTTTCGCTGTTGTTGTTGTTGTTTTTGCACTACAAATAAGACATGTGCAGTGTGCATCGGAATTTGTTTGTATTTTTTTCAAATGATAATCCGGCCCCTCAACAGTCTGAAGGATTGTGGACCAGCCCTCAGCTTAAAAAGTTTGAGGACCCCTGCTCTGGATAATCCAAGCCATGTTTTCAATATATCGTGATATTTTGGTGCGAAATTCGTAAATACAGTAATTACAACATAACATTACTGTGTATTGAACTACTTTTTCTGTCAAATTTGTTGTATAACATGATGTTTTGGTGCTTAATTTGTAAAATCATAACCTAATTTGATGTTTAATAAGCTTTTCCTTAATCCCTCCTTATTATCCAAGTTATTTGCTTATCCAAGCTTCTGCCGGCCCATTTAGCTTGGATAAGTGAGACTCTACTGTATATATGCCAATCGTCCATCAGACCTTGTGAAAAAGCCTTAATCCAATCCATGACAACGCTAACTGAGTTCATTCATTAAACGCTAACTGAGTTCATTCATCATATTAGCATGTTTATGGAGAAATAAAGCTATACAGTCATAGAATCCTAAGGTTGGAAGGGACCCTCAGAGGCCATCAAGTCCAAACTCCCTTTCACATCAAGACACCATCCAAGCCCTCCTGACAGATGGCCATCCAGCCTCTGCTTAAAGACAGAGTTTCCAGACCTCCGACAATTCCCTAGCTATGTTAAGAACCACATACAATATCAATGGAGTTTATATGTTGTTTACATGTTGATCTCTCCCTACCTTTATCCTTCCTTCCGCCAGTGTGTTCCTATTGCAGCATCGGAGACCTTTACTCCCTTTGGAAGTCGGTGGGCCGCTTTGCTGAAGCCGTCCTGCGCCTCTTCGCCACGGAGCTGGTCCTGGTGCTAGGTGAGCCCCTATGAAATATATTATATGGAGAGATATATATATATTTCCTTCCTCTTAATAGATTGTTCCAATAACACCTTATCTTTTTCTTCCAGTTTACACTCCCAGTTTTCTTCCACATATTTCCTAATTTCCTCAGTACAACCAGCTTTTGTCTGATATAAGTCGCTATAAAACTCCTGAAATATATTTAATTTTTCTTTCATCGCTCTACTTATTTTACCTGTTTTATCTTTTATCATATTTATAGTATTTTCCATTTTCTTTTTTTGTGTGGAATTGTGTGGAATTCTTGTTACTGAACTCAAAAAATTCCCTTCTTAAGTATATTAAATTTTCTTGTACCTCATCTATTTCCATTTTATCCAGTTCCTCTTTCTTTGCCCTTAGCTTTGTATATATTTGTATATTTTTCTTTATTACATATTCCTTTTCCAACTCTCCTATTTCTTTCTCCAATTTCCTTTTCCTATCTTCTTGCCTTCTTTTCAAGTTCATTGTTTCTTTTCTACACAACCCTCTCGCTACCGATTTCATTGCATCCCATAATGTACCTTTTGATACTTCCCAAACTTCTTGCCATTCCGTTTTAATTCTATCCACTATTTCTTTGTAATTCAAAATTTTTGTATTTAATCTCCATCTTCTCATCTTATCATAGTCACATTTTAAAATAATTTCAGCTGGCACCATAGCATGATCAGACACCTTAATATTCCCAATATCCACATTCAACAAGGGTAATGAAATTTCGGCCTAGGACAAAACAACAAAACTACCCATCCCAGAAACACTAAACTTGGCAGCACAACCCCTCATCCATGCCTCTACGTTCATACAACAAAAAGAAAAGAAAAATAAAGTCCTAATTAGAGAGAGAGGAATAATTGTTTTTATTCCAATTGCTGCCAGTTAGAAGGCTAAGCTCCGCCCACTTGGTCTCCTAGCAACCCACTCAGTCAGGGGACAGGCAGAGTTAGGCCTCACTTAGGCCTCTTCCACGCTGCCTATAAAATACAGATTATCTGATTTTAACTGGATTATATGGCAGTGTAGACTCAAGGCTCCTCCATGCAGCTATATAACCCATTTATAATGGACTTAATGTCAGGGGAAAAGCCTTTACCTTAACTGCCACCAATTCCTCAATACTTTATTTCCCATACCACCATACTTCGCCACAGCAACGCGTGGCCGGGCACAGCTAGTGTTCTATATGGGGCTTCCATGATAAAGTCTATGAAAAATATACACCCAGATACTTAAATTCCCTGCATTGTTCAACCTGATGGCCACCAATGGACCATCTGAACTGTGAGTGTCTTTTTCTGAACACCATCGCCTTTGTTTTATTATAATTGATGTTCAGCTTTTCTTTGGAGCAGGGTGCCTGGGTTATTTGAAAAAGTCATGTCATTGGAGGGAGGGGCCATTGGAGTCTCCTGAGTAGTGGGAGCTAAAACTGTTAGTGGAAGTGGGAGCTTGTCTGTGTAAGTGGGCACCCCAGCCACACACATACATACACATTTTCACTTTTATTATGTGTATAGATGTGTGTTTTGTGAGTGTATCTAATATGTCAAATGTTGGGTAGATGTCAACATAATATGAAAAAAACATTGGTATTCGTATCTACAGGATTGCGTCTGATCTTGGAAGCTAAACAGTTGTCCCAAAAAGCCAGTGTCACCCCAAATAGTTTTGCATTGCAGCTCCCATTAGTCCCTACAGGGGACTCTGGGAGTTATAGTCCAATATGTATGGAGTTGTAATGGTGGATAAGACTTTCTCTCTCTTATTTATCTCAATTCCTTTTTTCCCAGCTTATCTCCATAACTTGGGCATCGTCCATCGGGATGTCAAGGTACGCAGGGGGCGATTTGGGGGTGGAAATTGTGGGAAAATATCTCTGGTTTGGGTTTCTATTAGGCCAGGACATCACATTGAAAGTCTTATTATTATTATTACAGTAGAGTCTCACTTATCCAAGACTTGCTTATCCAAGGGTCTGGATTATCCAAGGCATTTTTGTAGTCCATGTTTTCAATATATCGTGATATTTTGGTGCTAAATTCGTAAATACGGTAATTACAACATTTGACTTTTTCTGTCCAATTTGATGTAAAACATGATGTTTTGGTGCTTTTTTTGTAAAATCATAACCTAATTTGATGTTTAATAGGCTTTTCCTTAATCCCTCCTTATTATCCAAGATATTTGCTTATCCAAGGTTCTGCTGGCCCGTTTAGCTTGGATAAGTGAGACTCTACTGTATTATTATTATTATTATTATTATTATTATTATTATTATTATTATTTTCCAAGCATTTTTAGGAGAGTTTTGTCTTTCTTCTTCTGGTCTCCTTTGTTTTCTTTTTAGTGGAACATTTAATCCAGTTAGACCCTGGCCCTTTGGTTGGCTTTTCCCATTGATTTTAATCTGTTTCTTGCCCTTTTTTCTTTGCAGATGGAAAACATACTCCTGGATGAACAAGGTATGGTCTATCGATGGCAAGGAAAACATTAACCCAGAATCAACCCAAAATTGTATGCCAAATTTTAGGACTCATTCAGACGGATTTAAAAGACCAGAAAGTCCCAATATTTCCAATTTTATTTTGGAGAATGATTCATTTCAGAGTCCCCTCAGGGAGACAGAGAGGAATATAAATAAAGTATTATTATTATTATTATTATTATTATTGACATAATGACATAGTATGACACAGCGAACAAGATATATATGCTGGATTGCGTGTCACAAAATCACAAGTCGAATACTTATTATTATTATTATTATTATTATTGACACAATGACATAGTATGACACAGCGAACAAGATATATATGCTGGATTTCGTGTCACAAAATCACAAGTCGAACACTTATTATTATTATTATTATTATTATTGACACAATGACATAGTATGACACAACAAACAAGATATATATGCTGGATTTCGTGTCACAAAATCACAAGTCGAAGACATTATTATTATTATTATTATTATTATTGACACAATGACATAGTATGACACAGCGAACAAGATATATATGCTGGATTTCGTGTCACAAAATCACAAGTCGAACACTTATTATTATTATTATTATTATTATTGACACAATGACATAGTATGACACAACAAACAAGATATATATGCTGGATTTCGTGTCACAAAATCACAAGTCGAAGACATTATTATTATTATTATTATTATTATTATTATTATTGACAAAATGACATAGTATGACACAGCGAACAAGATATATATACTGGATTTCTTATCACAAAATCACAAGTCGAACACTTATTATTATTATTATTATTATTATTATTATTATTGACACAATGACATAGTATGACACAGTGAACAAGATATATATGCTGGATTTCGTGTCACAAATCACAAGTCGAACACTTATTATTATTATTATTATTGACACAATGACATAGTATGACACAGCGAACAAGATATATATGCTGGATTTCGTGTCACAAATCACAACTCCAACACTTATTGTTATTATTATTATTATTGACACAATGACATAATATGACACAGCGAACAAGATATATATACTGGATTTCTTATCACAAAATCACAAGTCGAACACTTATTATTATTATTATTATTATTGACACAATGACATAGTATGATACAGCAAGCAAGATATATATACTGGATTTCTTATCACAAAATCACAAGTGGAACACTTATTATTATTATTATTATTATTATTATTATTATTGACACAATGACATAGTATGACACAGCGAACAAGATATATATGCTGGATTTCGTGTCACAAAATCACAAGTCGAACACTTCCCAAGCATTTAGGACTCTGTGATGTATATTATTATTATTATTATTATTATTATTATTATTATTATTATTATTATTATTATTATTATTATTATTGATTAATGGGACTTGTAGTCTAAAAAAGTGAATGCTCCATAGCATTACAATTGCATTATTTTTCCGCAGGGCATCTGAAGCTGACTGATTTTGGCCTTTCGCGCCATTTGGCTTGTGGCGAACGGGCCTATACCATTTGCGGGACCCTCCAATATATGGGTGAGGACAGGACAGCAATGCGATCGACAGTCCAAAAATAGGGCAGGAATATGGATTCCATCTGAGCCGTTCAACGGTGAAACTCCCTGCCTCGGAGTCCTGTTGAAGCTCCTTCGTTGTGTTACAATTTTCCAGATGTTAAGAGGGGAAACTACCCCAAAACAGTGAAGCATCTAAAAATATGCAAAAGGAAGATACTTATAGTTGAGCATTCAGCTCACAGCAAGCAGACCATGAAGTGCCATCTTACAGCCACATGGCACTTCATGCTCTGCTTGTTGTGAGCTGAATGCTCAACTATATCTTGCTTTTGCATATTTTTGGTCATTTTCCCTCTTAACATCCAGAAAATTTAGAGCTTAGGAGGCAAAAACCCACATTTCCATAAATCAAATCCAATTTTTAAAAAATTCTTTCCTTTTCCTTTCTGTCAGCCCCGGAAGTCCTGAGTGGCGGTCCATACGCCCATCCAGCCGACTGGTGGTCCATGGGGATCCTGCTGTTTGCACTGGCAACTGGGAAGGTACGGATTATGGATCCTCTCCGTTCTATGACATGATTTATTTACAGCAGTGGTCCCCAAACTTATTTGGCCTACCACCCGCTTTCTAGGAAAAATATATCAAATTCTGTCAGCTGTAGTGGCACACAGTCGCAACTTACAGAGTATAAAGAGTAAACCTGGGAACCAGTAGTAAACATCTTACATCGGCTCACAGCCAGCCACTCTAAAATAACATCTATTTGACCAGGCTTCCTGGCTGGGAACTGTAAACGACTGCAACATTTATTACAAACTGAAGCTACGGCTAATTCACTGCATTTACATCCTGAGGAGTCCTATAGAACTACTCCAAGACTACAGAGACTTTGATTTGTTTTGACTCCAAGCCAGGTTTGAGCCAATTGATTTGTACACTGATGTATTTAGTTTTACAGCATATTACATGCCATTTTGAAGAGACTGAATGTACACATACTGTGCTGCTAACAAACTTTAGTTGAAGTCTTGTTGATATATGTCTGATATATGTTTTATACTGAAAACTTAAATCTGGATGATTGCAGTCTATAAATCTTTATACTCTGTAAGTTGCGAACGTGTGTCACTACAGCTGACAGAATTTGATCATCAGTTGTATTATTATTTGTATTATTGTTAACATTATTATGTATATGATGCTCTATGTTCTATGTTTTGAACCTTTATCGTGGTGCATATTTTTCAGATATTATGAGGTATACATAGGCTCAGCCCTGTCTCGTGCTCTTGGGAAGAGGCCCCGCCCCTGCCCCTAGCCACGCCCTTTCGTCCTAAAAGGCCTTTCAGGAGAAGTATAGAGGCTCAGCCCTGTCTCAGGCTCTTGGAAGGAGGCCCCGCCCCCTTCCCTAGCTCCGCCCTCTGTGTCCCAACAATCGCCTCAGGAGAGGTATAGATTCTCAGCCCTGTCTCAGGCTCTTGGGAAGAAGCCATGCCCCGCCCCAGCCCCGCCCTTTAGTCCTCAAAGGCCTCTCAGGAGAGGTATAGAGGCTCAGCCCTGTCTCAGGCTCTTGGAAGGAGGCCCCGCCCCCTTCCCTAGCTCCACCCTCTGTGTTCCACAATCACCTCAGGAGAGATATAGAGGCTCAGCCCTGTCTCAGGCACTTGGGAAGAAGTCACACCCACTCCTCTAGCTCCGCCCCCTGTGTCCTAACAGGCGCCTCAGGGACTCAGCCCTGTCTCTGGCACTTGGGAAGAGGCACCGCCCCTCCCCTGGCCCCGCCCCCAAATGCACCTGTGGCCATCACCGCCCCCCTGGATCACTGCAGCGCCCACCAGGGGGCGGTAGCACCCACTTTGGGAATTACTGATTTACAGTCTTTATATTCCGCCCTTCTCAGGGCAGATCACAGAACACATATACGCCAAACATTCAGTGCCTTTATACGCAGCTATACAAGAACTGGGAGACGCAGTTCTAGTCTCTCCCCTTGATCTCTCTGTTTTCCACAGTTCCCAGTTCCTCCAGAGAAGGACCACATCTCCATGCTGGAAAGTGTGAAAAGCTGCAGCTACGTCATCCCTTCCTCTCTCGGCCTCGGGCTGCGCCTTCTCCTCAGCGAGGTGAGCGCATTTCGCCGGACCTCCTCTTTCCATGGATCTGGTCCTGCTGCTCGTATTTCATTTACAAAATTCGAGATATATTCTGCTTTCCTTGGTTGAAATGTCCCAAATTTGTAACGAAGAGGCGCTTGATCAGCTTGAGAATGACTCTTAACGGTGTTTGTCATGCCTCTCACTTTAATCAACTGGTGCTTGACTCTCGTTTTGACAGCATGTGTAACCAAAAGGTGTTTGATTGACTTCTCTTTGGCAGTGTTTATAATGAAAAGGTTTTGATTGACTCAAACGTAACTCTCGTTTTAATGGTACAGTAGAGTCTCACTTATCCAAGCTAAACGGGCCGGTAGAACCTTGGATAAGGGAATATCTTGGAAAATAAGGAGGGATTAAGGAAAAGCCTATTAAACATCAAATTAGGTTATGATTTTACAAATTAAGCACCAAAACATCATGTTATACAACAAATTGGACAGAAAAAGTAGTTCAATACACAGTAATGTTATGTTGTAATTACTGTATTTATGAATTTAGCACCAAAATATCACGATGTATTGAAAACATTGACTATAAAAATGCCTTGGCTAATCCAGAACCTTGGATAAGTGAGTCTTGGAAAAGTGAGACTCTACTGTATTTATAATGAGTCCCCGGTGGTGCAGTGGGTTAAACTGCTGAGCTGCTGAACCTGCTGATCCAAAGGGCAACGGTTCAAATCTGGGGAGCGAGGTGAGCTCCCGCTGATAGCCCCAGCTCCTACCAACCTAGCAGTTCGAAAACATGCCAATGTGAGTAGATCAATAGGTACCGCTCCGGCGGGAAGGTAACAGCCTGCCACATGACCTGGAGGTGTTTATGGACAACGCCGGCTCTTCGGCTTAGAAGTGGAGATGAGCACCAACCCCCAGAGTCGGACACGACTGGACTTAACATCAGGGGAAAACCTTGATCTTTATGATACTGAAAAGTCATTTGGGGGATTTAAGTGTGACTCTAGTTTTATCTCTAGTCGATCGACTTGTGTGTGATTCTGATCTTAGCGACATAAACGGGCGGGCCGAATGTCGAATAACCGGATCTGACAGATAATAGGGAGGCCCTATTATCCGGCAAGCTGGTTGAAGGCAGCGCCCCGTGCGCGTTGCTAGGTAGCTTGCTATCTACCTAGCAACATGCACAGCCGCTTTCCTAAGCCAAGTGCTCGCCCCTTGGGAGGCGCCCGTGCATGTTGCTAGGTAGATAGCAAGCTACCTAGCAATGGGCACAGGCACCTCCCAATTGGCGGAGCAGCGAGCACTTGGCTTAGAGAAGCGCTCCTGCGCATTGCTAGGTAGCTTGCTATCTACCTAGCAACATGTACGGGCACGGATAATACAGAGTATCGGTTAACCGGAAGTCGGTTAACTGGAGCTCTACTGTATCTGTAATGAAAGTACCGTATATACTCGAGTATAAGCCAACCCGAATATAAGCCGAGGCACCTAATTTTACTACAAAAAACTGGGAAAACTTATTGACTCGAGTATAAGCCGAGGGTGGGAAATGCAGCAGCTACTGGTAAATTTCAAAATAAAAATAGATACCAATAAAATTACATTAACTGAGGCATAAGTGGGGTAAATCTTTTTTGAATATTTACCGTATTTTAAAGAAAAACAGTAAGCTAACTCTGTAAGTGCATAAGTAGGGTCAACAAAAACAATATGGTATGAACAATAACTTTATAATCATTATCATCATCATGAATAATAATAACAACAACTTCCTTTGTATCCTGCTCTATCTCTCTCCCCATTGGGACTCAGGCCGGCTTCCAACATAGTAACAGGCAAACATTCAATGCCTATATAATCAATGCAGAGCTAGAAATAGCTCTATAATTATATATACTAATTTTTCATTTGCATTTCCCCCCTGAAAAGTTTGTAAATCCTCTGTGCATTTCCCTCCTGCAATATTTGCAAGTCCCATTTATCTATGTTTACATCTCTGTGTGTGTGTGCATATTTAAAAGGCCTATATCTATATTAATATCTATCTATCTAGACATTGCTCTATATATAGAGAATTATATCTTTATAGGACTTGCAGAGACTTGCAAACATATGAGGGGAAAATTCATACAGTAGAGTCTCACTTAACCAACATAAACGGACCGGCAGAATGTTGGATAAGCGAATATGTTGAATAATAAGGAGGCATTAAGGAAAAGCCTATTAAACATCAAATTAGATTATGATTTTACAAATGAAGCACCAAAACATCATGTTAGACAACAAATTTGGCAGAAAAAGTAGTTCAATACGCAGTAATGCTATGTAGTAATTACTGTATTTATGAATTTAGCACCAAAATATCACGATATATTGAAAACATTGACTACAAAAATGTGTTGGATAATCCAGAACGTTGGATAAGCGAGTGTTGGATAAGTGAGACCCTACTGTATATTAAATTAATCTATTTGTAGGGGGAAATCTATTTATTATTTACAAGCTTTGAGGCACGTATTTGCCCAAAGAAGAAATGCAAGCAAAGCCCTCCTAAAAACAACTTTTGCCTCTTTTCTCCTCCCCTTTCCCACCTCTTTTATTTATCCTTTCTCGAAGTAGCCAGAAAAGGCTTTTTAAAACTTCCCTTCCTCTTCCAAAAAAACCCACCCCATTTTTGTTTCCTTAGGAATAAAAAGAAAGACACACCTTCTCTTGCTCTCCTTTCCCTCACTATTGACTCAAACGTTCTTACAATAATAGTAGTAATAATAATAATAAATCCTGCAAATTTGCAAGAGTCTCTCTTTTTCTTCCCCTTACACCAGGGGTCCCCAAACTAAGGCCCGGGGGCCGGATGCGGCCCTCCAAGGTCATTTACCTGGCCCCTGCCCTCATTTATAATAGAATATTTTTATATCATTTTAAATAATATAATATATTGTATATACATATAATATTGATAATAATATTATCATTTCATACAATATAATACTAATAATACCATATAATAATATTAATTATATGTTATATATTACATATAATATTACAGTATAGTGGTATAGTTCAATATAGTAATATATAATGCTAATATTGTCCTATGCTAATAATATAATATATTGTATGTACATACAGTTGCTCTGGAGTGAGAAGGTGAGAAGGGCAGGATATAAATGTAATAAATAATGTAGTAAATGAATAAATAAATTATTTTAGACTTAGGCTCGCCCAAAGTCTGAAATGACTTGAAGTCACACAACAACAACAATCTTAATTAACTTGACTATCTCATTGGCCAGAAGCAAGCCCACATTTCCCATTGAAATCCTGATAGGTTTATGTTGTTTACTATTGTTTTCATTTTTAAATATTGTATTGTTCTTTTGTTGTTGTTGTTTTGCACTACAAATAAGACATGTACGGTGTGCATCAGAATTTGTTTGTATTTTTTTTTCAAATGATAAGCCGGCCCCTCCACAGTCTGAAGGATTGTGGACCGGCCCTCGGCTTAAAAAGTTTGAGGACCCCTGCCTTACACCCATGCAATCTTTTTCTTCTTCCTGGCTTGCAAGAGGCTCTCACTCACTCTCCTTTCGCTTTTGAAAACATACATCAAAATGAAAAAATAAGATAACTCCAGCCTGGGAGGAGAAGCGGAGGAGGGAGGTTTCGGAAAAGAAAACATACTGTAGTCTCCAGGCTCCGCTGCCTGGCTTGACCTTGATCCGATTATAAGCCGGGGGAGGCTTTTTCAGCCCCCAAAAAGAGATTTAAAAAACTTGGATTATCTTCGAGTATATAGGGTCCTTTGACTAGAGTGTGACTTTCATTTTGATGATATCTGTAACGTGAAGGCATTTGAATGAGACTCTTGTTGACCGACTTGTGTGGTTCCTTGCCTGCCCAGCTCCTGTGCCCGGATCCGCAGCGGCGCCTGCGCTACCTGCACCACTTCCGCGGCCACCTCTTCTTCCGCGGCATGACCTTCGACGCCGAGATCCTCCGCAAGCAGCCGGTGGACTTTGTCCTGGGTCTCCAAAGGGCCGCCGAGACCCCCATGGACTCTGCCGCCTTCTCCGACTTCGACCTGGACCTGGCCAGCACCTCCGGACAGCCCTGCCCCGGGTGACGGCCACCAACCTTGACCTCTTCCTCCACACTCTCTCCCACCCACCCACCCCCCAACAAATGCCATGCATCACTGTGAACCTCCTGCGCCGATCAAACCCTCAGGACGCCGCACCAGGCCTCTCAGGAACTGGGATCTCAGGGACATACTGGGCACAACTGGGAGAGGGTCGCTGTTTGACCCCTCCGCTATGCAAGTAACATGGGGAGGTCCCCCAAATCCAGGATTTCCATTTCCCGTCTTGTCTCCCTTTCCTCCTCTCTTCCTTTTTCTCTACTATGCAAAATGCAGGACGGACTCTCTCTTTCCCCCGTCGAGTCTCTTCCTCATCCTTTTTTGCTCCTCACACGTCATTCCTTTTTATGCTTTCCGTTACAAAACAACAATGGAAAAGATCAATAAATCTTTGCGATTGTTTTCCTTGGATTCGGCTTCGGGTTCTTGCTTGAATGGAGAGCAACGTTCCGTCATTTTAATTGAAACTAAAATACTATCTATCTATACACATAATAAAAGGGAAAATATGTATGCATGTGTGTGGCTGGGGTGTCCATTCACACAGACAAGCTCTCACTTCCACAAACACCAATGGACCACCCTCCAATCACCACCCAAGTGAAGGCTTTCATTCGGGGATTTTCTGTTTTTTCTCCACCACAGACACCCCAGTGTTTCCAACTCTCTCCATAGACACCAGTGGCCCTCCCTCCAGTGACATTGCAGGTTATAGCGAGTGCCGTAAACATGTCCAAGATCCCTTCGAGTGTCCTCCACGAACACCATACTGTCCACCACCCAAGTGAAGGCTTTCATTCAGGGATTTTCTGTTTTTCCTCCACCACAGGCACCCCAGTGTTTCCAACACTCTCCATTGACAACAAAGGCCCTCCCTCCAGTGACATTGCAGGTTATAGCGAGTGCTGTAAACATGTCCCAGAGCCTTTCGAGTGTCCTCCATGAACACCATACTGTCCAATACCCAAGTGAAAGCTTTCATTTGGGGATTTTCTGCTTTTCCTCCACCACAGACACCCCAGTGTTTCCAACTCTCTCCATTGACACCAATGGCCCTCTCTCCAGTGACATTACAGGTTATAGCGAGTGCTGTAAACATGTCCAAGAGCCCTTCGGGTGTCCTCCACGAACACCATACTGCCCACCACCCAAGTGAAGGCTTTCATTCGGGGATTTTCTGCTTTTCCTCCACCACAGACATCCCAGTGTTTCCAACTCTCTCCACTGACACCCATGGCCCTTCTTCCAATGACATTGCAGGTTATAGCGAGTGCCATAAACATTTCCAAGAGCCCTGCCAATGTCCTCCACAAACACCATACTGCTCTCCACCCAAGTGAAGGCTTTCATTCATGGATTTTCTGCTTTTCCTCCACCACAGTCACCCCAGTGTTCCCAACTCTCTCCATTGACACCAATGGCCCTCTCTCCAATGACATTACAGGTTATAGCGAGTGCTGCGAACATGTTCAAGAGCCCTGCCAATGTCCTCCACAAACACTATACTGCCCAACACCCAAGTGAAGGCTTTCATTCAGGGATTTTCTGCTTTTCCTCAACCACAGACACCCCAGTGTTTCCAACTCTCTCCATTGACACCAATGGCCCTCCCTCCAGTGACATTGCAGGTTATAGCGAGTGCCGTAAATATAATAATAATAATAATAATAATAATAATAATAATAATAATAATAATACTTTATTTATACCTCGCCACCATCTCCCCACGGGGACTCAGGGTGGCTCACATGGGGCAAGGCCCGACCATCATAATATACAAAAACAACAGCATAAATACATTGCACAATATACAAAAAATAAAACACAGTAAGACAATAAAACAGGAGTTAATACAGCGGTAATAACATCAATGTCCAAGAGCCCTTCCAGTGTCCTCCACAAACACCATACTGCCCATCACCCAAGTGAAGGTTTTCATTCGGGGATTTTCTGCCTTTCCTCCACCACAGACACCCCAGTGTTTCCAACTCTCTCCATTGACACCAATGGCCCTCCTTTCACTGACATTGCAAGTTATAGCAAGTGCCGTAAAAATGTCCAAGAGCCCTGCCAATGTCCTCCACAAACACCATACTGTCCACCACCCAAGTGAAGTCTTTCTTTCGGGGATTTTCTGTTTTTCCTCCACCACAGACACCCCAGTGTTTCCAACTCTCTCCATTGACATCAATGGCCCTCCCTCCAATGACATTACAGGTTATAGTGAGTGCCATAAACATGTCCAAGAGCCCTGCCATTGTCCTCCACAAACACCATACTGTCCACCACCCAAGTGAAGGCTTTCATTCGTGGATTTTCTGGTTTTCCTCCACCACAGACACCCCAGTGTTTCCAACGCTCTCCATTGACACCAATGGCCCTCCCTCCAGTGACATTGCAGGTTATAGTGAGTGCTGTAAACATGTCCAAGAGCCCTGCCATTGTCCTCCACAAACACCATACTGTCCACCACCCAAGTGAAGGCTTTCATTCGGGGATTTTCTGCTTTTCCTCAACCACAGACACCCCAGTGTTTCCAACTCTCCCCATTGACACCAATGGCCCTCCCTCCACTGACATTACAGGTTATAGCAAGTGCCGTAAACATGTCCAAGAGCCCTGCCAATGTCCTCCACAAACACCATACTGCCCACCACCCACGAAATTGCAGACCAACTGGCTTTATAGTCCCTCTACTGAGGACTAACAGGCTTTATAGTCTCTCTCCTGTAGACTAATGGACTTTAATGAGAGGAAGCGACAAAGGCAGGAAGGAATCTAGGTCACTGAAGGGAGGGAGGGAAGGAGGATAAAGCCCTCTCATCCCTCACCCAGAAGGGAGGACGAACCAAGCTGGAACAGGCCCCGAGGCGATGGGTTATGCACTCCCGTCTATGCAGTAGCACTAAGGAGCAAAACTGGCTCGGATAAAAACAGAGTCATTTCCTCTGGGGCTGAGAGAGTGTGACTCTCCCCATGAAAAGTCATTTTTGTAATTGTACAAATGCTGTACAAATGTTGTTGTTTATTCGGTCAGTCGCTTCTGACCCTTCCTGACCTCATAAATCACTACTGACCGAGAGGTCATGAGTTCGAAGCCCGGGTCGGGTTAAGCCCCCGACCATTAAATAGCCCGGCTTGCTGTTGACCTATGCAGCCCCGAAAGACAGTTGCATCTGTCAGTTAGGGAAATTTAGGTACGCTTTATGCGGGAGGCTAATTTAACTAATTTACAACATCATAAAACTGCCAGCAAAACATGTGGAAAGGAATGAGGAAGTACAGCCACTAGTGGACAGTGAAGCAACAGCTCCCCCTGTGGCCGGAATCGGGAAGCTGGAAAAAAATGTTAAATGCCTCTGTGTCTGTCAATATATGTTGTTTGTCTGTTGGCATTGAATGTTTGTCATATATGTGTTCATTGTAATCCGCCCTGAGTCCCCTTCGGGGTGAGAAAGAAGGGTGGAATATAAATACTGTAAATAAATAAATAAATAAATAAATGAGTAGATTATTATGAGTAATTAATTATTATTTTGGAGCCCCGGTGGCGAAGTGTGTTAAAGCCTGGCTGCTTCCTGCCTGGGGGGAATCATTTAATGGGAGGTGTTAGCTGGCCCTGATATTTTCTTGTCTGGAATCAGGGCCAGCTAACCTTGATTGGCATTGAATAGCCTTTCGCAACATTCACACTTGCCTCCAACCCTGGACATTCCACAGATACAGTAAAGCCTCGCTTATCCAACCTCCGCTTATCCAACGTTCTGTATTATCCAATGCAGTCTGCCTTTTAGTGGTCAATTTTTTGTAGTCAATGTTTTCAATGCATTGTGATATTTTCGTGCTAAATTCATACATATAGTAATTACTACATAACGTTACTGTGTATTGAACTGCTTTTTCTGTCAATTTGTTGTAAAACATGTTTTGGTGCTTAATTTGTAAAATCATAACATAATTTGAGGTTTAAAAGGCTTTTCCTTAATGCCTCCTTATTATCCAAAATTTAACTTATCCAACATTCTGCTGGCCTGTTTATGTTGGATAAGTGAGACTCTACTGTATATAAACCACACTTGCCTAGTTTCCAACAGACCTCACAACCTCTGAGGATGCCTGCCATAGATGTGGGTGAAACGTCAGGAGATAATGCTTCTGGAATATGGCCAGACAGTCCAAAACACTCGCAGCAACCTATAGCCAAAGTTATAAGTGGGAAAGAACAGGTAATATAAGAGACTCTACAGCAGATTTTGTTTGTCTGAAATTACTGGGAAGAGCGTGGGAGCCCCGGTGACGAAGTGTTTTAAAGCACTGAACTTGCAGACCGAAAGGTCCCAGGTTCAAATCCCGGGAGCGGAGTGAGCGCCCGCTGTTGCTCCAGCTTCTGCCAACCTAGCAGTTTGAAAACATGCCAATGTGAGTAGATCAATAGGTACCGCTCCGGAGGGAAGGTAACGGTGCTCCATGCAGTCATGCCAATGGCCACATAACCTTGGAGGTGTCTACGGACAATGCCGGCTCTTCGGCTTAGAAATGAAGATGAGCACCAACCCCCAGAGTCAGACACGACTGGACTTAATATCAGGGGAAACCTTTACCTTACTAATTATTATTTTATGGTGCAGTTCCACTCTTGACCTGAGGGAGGCAGGCTAGCTCCATATTATTTGTGGAAAACAACTCATCTACAGCCAATAGAAAAGTTGCCTCTTGTTGGGTTGTTGTATGTTTTCCGGGCTGTATGGCCATGTTCCAGAAGTGCCATAGATGTGGGAGAAACGTCAGGAGAGAATGCTTCTGGAACATGGCCATACAGCCCGGAAAACATACAACAACCCTGTGCTCCCGGCCATTAAAGCCTTCAAGAACATATTGCCTCTTGTTATCCCTTAAGTCCAATAGTAGAGGAAACAGGCTCTTGATTCCATAATGACAATAAAGATCTGTCAAATACAGACTTTGCCGCACTTATGTTATTCAGACAAGGCTGGAAATAGTCAAAACATGCAGGAAATTGCAGAATTTATCCCAAAAGAATTGGTTAAACAAGGTATAGGCTATAAATCAGAGAAGTTAACCTATAAATTCAACAAGAAACAAAACAAGACTTACTGTATTTACTCAAGTATACCTAGTTTTTCAGCCCTTTTTTAGGACTGAAAAAAAAAACCTCCTCAGCTTATACTCGGGTGCGGGTCCTGGTGGGCTTATATTCAGGTCGGCTTATACTCAAGTATATATGGTATATTTATTATTTTTCTCTATTATGATTGGTATTGTTACATTTATTATTTTACTCTATTAATTATTATTATTACACTTATTATATTACTCTATTATTATTATTACAGTAGTGTCACACATCCAACATAAACGGGCCGGCAGAATGTTGGATAAGTGAATATGTTGGATAATAAGGAGAGATTAAGAAAAAGCCTATTAAACATCAAAATAGGTTATGATTTTACAAATTAAGCACCAAAACATCATGTTATACAACAAATTTGACAGAAAAAGTAGTTCAGTACACATTAATGCTATGTAGTAATTACTGTATTTACGAATTTAGCACCAAAATACCATGATATAATAAAAACATTGACTACAAAAATGTGTTGGATAATCCAGAACGTTGGATAAGTGAGACTCTACTGTATTTTACTCTATTTTTATTATTATTAATACCTTTATTATTTTACTCTCTTTATTATTACATTTATTATTTAACTGCATTTATTATTATTATTATTATTACATTTATTATTTCACTCTATTATTATTAAAAGGATACATAAGGGCATTTACATTGAAGAAGATGAGAATAATGATTTAATCAGAGTTGAACAGTCATATCTTAAATTATAGTTTGATGTAAAGATTCAAAAACATTGAAACCTAGTTTCGATCACTCTGATATTATTGTTTTTATTACATTTATTATTTTACTTTATTATTATTAAAAGGATACATAAGGGCATTTACATTGAAGAAGATGAGAATAATGATTTAATCAGAGTTGAACAGTCATATCTTAAATTATAGTTTGATGTAAAGATTCAAAAACATTGAAACCTAGTTTCAATCACTCTGATATTATTGTTTTTATTACATTTATTATTTTACTTTATTATTATTAAAAGGATACAGAAGGGCATTTACATTGAAGAAGATGAGAATAATGATTTAATCAGAGTTGGACAGTCTTATCTTAAATGACAGTTTTATGTTAAGTGAGATTCTACTGTATATCAGTTATACTACAAAAAAAAATGAAATCAGAGGGAATGCTCACTGTAGAATTTTATTTCGCAACGTACAGGTGCCCCTGACCAAGTTTCAGGTATATTCACAGAACCGTAAAATACGTTGATTAATCTGGGCATTAAATAATTTTCTATTTAATGAGAAAATCCGTCACACAGCTGTTCCCAAAGGTGCCAGATGCAAGAAAGCTGCTGAGCAGGAAACGCGTTTCCTCCCGTATCTGAACCTCACCTTGCAATCTTCATCAACAACAACAACAATTCTTTATTGATTAGTCACTTTTGACCATATCAAAACATGTAAAACAATCTTCATCATAGCCAATGTTACGGGTCACAAGCAGCCCTATTCCAGAGACACATCGGCCTCTAAAAACAAAGACAAAAGGAACTGGTGCCAGTGAGAACATGGCCTGACTTCAAGCTGGGCCCATTCGCTTCCTCTCGTCGCCTTTGATGGATTTTCAGCCCCTTCCCCAGGGAGACCCAGCTTGATATTTTGATTAAACTGTAATGCACGCGATAATTAAGACAATCCTTTTCAATTAAGGAAAAATGCCATTTGGAAACCCTTAATTGGATGGTGACCATAGCAGGGAGGATTTAGATCTGTCAGCAAATAAAACAGGAATTGCAGAGTTTTCTACTTCATAGTTGGACGATTTGATCCAATTTTATATCCCTGAATAGGACCTGGCAGCTTGCGACATAAATTAAAATAATATGGCTAAAATTAGAAAGGTATAACTTTTGATAAATCTATCTATATATATATAAAAGGGTAATGAAATTACCCTTATTACTAATAATATTACAATATACAGTAGAGTCTCACTTATCCAAGCTAAACGGGCTGGCAGAAGCTTTGATAAGCGAATATATAGGATAACTAGCTGTGCCTGGCCACGCGTTGCTGTGGCGAAGTCTGGTGGTATGGGAAATAAAGTATTGAGGAATTGGTAGTAGTTAAGGTAAAGGGTAAAGGTTTTGTCCTGACATTATGTCCATTATAAATGGGTTATATAGCTGTGTGGGCCTTGAGTCTACACTGCCATATAATCCAGTTAAAATCAGATATTCTGTATTTTATAGGCAGTGTGGAAGAGGCCTAAGTGAGGCCTAACTCTGCCTGTCCCCTGGGCTGAGTGGGTTGCTAGGAGACCAGGTGCGCAGAGCTTAGCCTTCTAACTGGCAGCAATTGGAATAAAAACAATTATTCCTCTCCCTCTAATTAGGACTTTATTTTTCTTTTCTTTTTGTTGTATAAACATAGAGGTATGGATGAGGGATTGTGCTGTCAAGTTTAGTGTTTCTGGGATGTGTAGTTTTGTTGTTTTGTCCTAGGCCGAAATTTCATTACCCTTTTATATATATAGATAAGGAGGGATTAAGGAAAAACCTATTAAACATCAAATTAGGTTATGATATTACAAATTAAGCACCAAAACATCATGTTTTACAACAAATTTGACAGAAAAATCAGTTCAGTACGCAGTAATGTTATGTTGTAATTACTGTATTTACGAATTTAGCACCAAAATATCACGATATATTGAAAACATTGACTACAGAAATGCCTTGGATAATCCAGAACGTTGGATAAGCGAATGTTGGATAAGTGAGACTCTACTGTATTGTATATACAAATAATATTCACAATATTATATTGTAATACAATATAATACTAATAATACAATACAATAATATTAATCTATATATATATAAGGGTAATGGAATCACAGCACCGGACAAAACAACTAAACTAAATGCCCCACAACCTTGAAAATTGACAGCACAACCTCTCATCCATGCCTCTACGTTCATACAACAAAAAGAAAAGAAAAATAAAGTCCTAGCCACAGCAACGCATGGCCGGGCACAGCTAGTTATATTATATGTTACTAGCTGTGCCCGGCCACGCGTTGCTGTGGCAAAGTGGTGGTTGCATTGGTTAAAAACTGTTGTGTAATTTTTATTTGACGTTATTTGCAATTTTTTATTAATTTTATTGTAAGTTATATTTTTATTTATTATATTTTATTATTTTCTTGTATTATTTTTTGTTATTTTCTGTTATTATAGTATTTTATTGTATTAATTTTTAGTGTTTTTTATTATTTTTGATTGGGTTGCTAGGAGACCAAGTTGGAGGAGCTTAGCCTTCTAACTGGCAGCAATTGGATAAAAGCAATTATTCCTCTCTCTCTAATTAGGACTTTATTTTTCTTTTTGTTGTATCAACCTAGAGGTGTGGATGATGGGTTGTGTGGTCAAATTTCGAGGTTGGGGGGCCTGTAGTTTTGTTGTTTTGTGGGTCGCCGTGATGCCATCACCCTTTTATATACAGTAGAGTCTCACTTATCCAACACTCGCTTATCCAACGTTCTGGGTTATCCAACGCATTTTTGTAGTCAATGTTTTCAATATATCATGATATTTTGGTGCTAAATTCGTAAATACAGTAATTACTACATAGCATTACTGCATATTGAACTACTTTTTCTGCCAAATTTGTTGTTTAACATGATGTTTTGGTGCTTCATTTGTAAAATCATAACCTAATTTGATGTTTAATAGGCTTTTCCTTAATGCCTCCTTATTATCCAACATATTCGCTTATCCAACATTCTGCTGGCCCGTTTATGTTGGATAAGTGAGACTCTACTGTATATAGATATGTAATATTACTAATAATATTACAATATATTGATACAGTACATTATAGTAATTTATTGCCAATATTGTACTATGCTAATAATATAATATTGTATGCAAATTTAATTTGTAAGCCGCTCTGAGTCCCCTTCGGGGTGAGAAGGGTGGGATATAAATGTAGTAAATAAATAGTAAATAAATAAATTTTCAGCAATAAGAGTAAACTGAAGACAAAGGATGGATTTGGGAAGCGAAGAGAGAAACTGGGACACCTTAAAAGTTGAACAGCAAAGGGATTGATGGAGATAGTTTCTACCAAGTCATATGGAGGGCATTAATGTCCGTCTATGTCAATACTGTCCACAATGACTGACAACTGCTATCCAGAGATCAAATAAGAGGCCTTCCCAGTTCTAACTTCAGAGGATTGAACCTGGGACCTGTTTCATGTAAAACAAGTGCTCTGCCAACAAGATCTTTCGGAGACAAGTGATCCCCGGCTGTTTCTTTGTGGGTGAAACCTTTGTGCACTGACATCTTTGTACGCCACACAAAAGCCAACTCCCAATGTACAACTGTCACGACAACGGCGGAAAACTGAAATCTCCCTGACTTGACACGCCGGGATGTATAAATATCTCGCTCTGATCTGCTTTTAGAACAAGCACCTTGTCAGGTTTTCTGTCAGGAAATAGTGGGGAGGAGAAAGGGGGTAAAAGGAGAAGGCGGTACGCATTTATTTTTAAAAACCCACCTAATGAAATATTAACCTGGCTTTTTGTTCCAGCCTTGGAAAAAGCCCTTTTAAAAGCATTTAAGGCTGTTGTAGGGATGCAGAAAAGAGGCGAAGAAATTTGCTTTTTTTGCAAGCAACCTTTGTGCTGATCTAAATTTCAATACATATTTAGTTACTAGCTTGGGCACACACGTACAATTTTTAATTGTACAAAATGCATAAGGTTGTGGATTACTGTATGGCTGCATGGCTGTATGGAGCACCGTTACCTTCCCACCGAAGCGGTACCTATTGATCTATTCACATTTTCATGTTTTCGAACTATGGTTGGCAGAAGCTGGGGCTAACAGTGGGTGCTCAATCTGCTCCCCGGATTCCAACCTGCAAACTTTCAGTCCACAAGTTCAGCAGCTCAGCGCTTTAACACACTGCGCCACTGGGAGCTCAGTTATGTGTATAGATATACTGCATATACTCAAGTATAAGCCTAGTTGTTCAGCCCTTTTTTTAAGACTGAAAAAGCCCCCCTTGGCTTATACTCGGGTGAGGGTCCTGGTTGGCTTATATTTGGGTCAGCTTATACTCGAGAATATATGGTACATTTATTATTTTTCTCTATTATTATTGGTATTATCACATTTATTATTTTTCTCTATTATTGTTCCTATTACATTTATTTTACTCTATTTTATTATTATTAATAATACATTTATTATTTCACTCTGATCTTATTATTATTGCATTTATTATTTTACTCTATTTATTATTAAGGTAAAGGTAAAGATTTCCCCTGACGTTAAGTCCAGTCGTGACCGACTCTGGGGGTTGGTGCTCATCTCCATTTCTAAGCCAAAGAGCCGGTGTTGTCCATAGACATCTTCAGGTCATGTGGCTGGCATGACTGCATGGAGCACCGTTACCTTCCCGCCGGAGTGGTACCTATTGATCTACTCACATTGGCATGTTTTCGAAATGATCGGTTAGCAGAAGCTGGAGCTAACAGCAGGCGCTCACTCCGCTCCCGGGATTTGAACCTGGGACCTTTCGGTCTGCAAGTTCAGCAGCTCAGCGCTTTAACACACTTCGCCACCGGGGATCCGGTGTATTATTATTATTACATGTATTATTTTCCTGTATTATTATTATTATTATTATTATTATTATTATTATATTATGACACAGCAAACAAGATAGACATGCTGGATTTCGTATCACAAAATCACAAGTCGAACACTTCCCAAGTGTCTAGGACTGTGTGGTGTATTTTCGGATGATGCGTGCAGATCCCAGTAGAGTGGCCTTTTGCATAAATAAATAATATATATAAATATATCTAAATAATATATATAAATAATTAATTTATTAGTAGTAGTAGTAGTAGTAGTATTACATGTATTATTTTACTCTATTATTATTAAAAGGATAATAATAATAATAATACTTTATTTATACCCCACCACCATCTCCCCGTGGGGACTTGGGGCAGCTCACAATGTTACAAAAGTAACAGCACAAATACATAAACAATACACACAGTTTAAAACACAAGAAGATGATAAAACAGAAGTTAAAACAAAGGTTTATACAACAGTAATAATATCAATAGTAATAATATCAAACAACCACCAATGCAATTCAGTCAACTTCAAAGGTAGGGGGGACTATAGCAGCAATCTATATATATAAAAGAGTGATGGCATCACGGCGACCCACAAAACAACAAAACTACAGGCCCCCCCAACCTCGAAATTTGACAACACAACCCATCATCCATGCCTCTAGGTTGATACAACAAAAAGAAAAGAAAAATAAAGTCCTAATTAGAGGGAGAGGAATAATTGCTTTTATTCAATTGCTGCCAGTTAGAAGGCTAAGCTCCTCCCACTTGGTCTCCTAGCAACCCAATCAAAAATAATAATAAACACTAAAAAATAATTAAAAACACTAAAAGATTAATACAATAAAATACTATAACAGAAAATAACTAAAAATAATACAAGAAAATAATAAAATATAATAAATAAAAAGATAACTTACAATAAAATTAATTAAAAAAATACAAATGTCAAATAAAAATTACACAACAATTTTTTAACCAATACCACCACCACTTTGCCACAGCAACGCGTGGCCGGGCACAGCTAGTATAAGATAAAATCATTAGATTAAAATATCCCAGTGAAAGGAACCTAATAACATTCAGAATAGAATTATAATGAGGCTGGTCATCCAATGCACATTTACATTGAAGAAGATGAGAATAATGATTTAATCAGAGTTGGACAGCCTTATCTTAAATTTGGGCTTTATGTAAATATTCAAAAACATTTAACCTACTGATGCCTCAATTAATGTAAATTTATTGGTATCTCGGCTTATACTAGAGTCAATGTTTCCCAGTTTTTTTGTGGTAAAATTAGGTGCCTCGGCTTATATTCGGGTTGACTTATACTTGAGTATATACGGATTTAATAGTCAGTGGGATGAGAAGCCCCTTCCAGGCTTTGTTGGGAACTTGAATGGGGTTTCTTGAGTCCTACCTCCAAAGCCTGGTCAGTACCTTGGACAGCTCCCTGAGAATGGAGGCCACAATTTCAATGGGACCCATAGGCAAACTGTAGCCCAGGGGTCCCCAAACTAAGGCCCGGGGGCCGGATGCGGCCCTCCAAGGTCATTTACCTGGCCCCCGCCCTCAGTTTTATAATATAATATTTTTGTATTAGTTTTAATAAAATAATATATTGTATATACATATAATATTGATAATAATATTATGTTATACAATATAATACTAATAATAATACCATATAATAATATTAATTATATGTCGGGCTGTGGCACAGGCTGGAGAGCAGCCGCAATGAATCACTGCAATGAATCACTCTGACCAGGAGGTCATGAGTTCGAGGCCCGCTCGGAGCCTATGTTTGTCTGTCTTTGTTCTATGTTAAAAGGCATTGAATGTTTGCCTATATGTGTAATGTAATGTGATCCGCCCTGAGTCCCCTTCGGGGTGAGAAGGGCAGAATATAAATGCTGTAAATAAATAAATAAATATATTACATATTATATAATAGTATAGTGGTATAGTTCAATATAGAATTATATAATGCTAATATTGTGCTATGCTAATAATATAATATATTGTACTAGCTGTGCCCGGCCACGCGTTGCTGTGGCGAAGTATGGTGGTATGGGAAATAAAGTATTGAGGAATTGGTGGTAGTTAAGGTGCCGGCCTGTTTATGTTGGATAAGTAAGACTCTACTGTATATTTATAATCTTATATTATCTGCTTAGAACTGGATTATATGAGGCCCCTTCTTCACAGCTGGATAAAATGCACACTGAAGTGGATTATATGGCAGTGTGGAGTCAAGATCATTCAGTTCAAAGCAGATAATATAAGATTCTAAATGGGTTATATAGCTGAGTCTACACTGCCATATAATCCAGTGCAAATTAGATAATCTGTGGAAGAGGCCTAAGTGAAGCCTAAGTCTGCCTGTCCCCTGGGCTGAGTCGGTTGCTAGGAGACCAAGTGGGCGAAGCTTAGCCTTCTAACTGGCAGCAATTGGATAAAAACATTTATTCCTCTCCCTGTAATTAGGACTTTATTTTTCTTTTCTTTTTGTTGTATCAACCTAGAGCCGTGGATGATGGGTTGTGTTGTCAAATTTCGAGGTTGAGGGGCCTGTAGTTTTGTTGTTTTGTCCGCTGCCCTGATGCCATCACTCTTTTACATATATAGATGTACATATAGCTGCTCTGAGTCCCCTTCAGGGTGAGAAGGGTGGGATATAAATGTAGTAAATAAATGAAGTAAATAAATAATTAATTTTAGACTTAGGCTCGGCCAAAGTCTGAAATGACTTGAAGGCACACAACAACAACAATCCTAATTAACTTGACTATCTCATTGGCCAGTAGCAGGCCCACACTTTCCATTGAAATCCTGATAGGTTTATGTTGGTTAAAATTGTTTTCATTTTTAAATATTCTATTGTTCATTCGTTGTTGTTGTTGTTTCACTACAAATAAGACATGTGCAGTATGCATAGGAATTTGTTTTTTTTTTCAAATGATAATTTGGCCCCTCAACAGTCTGAAGGATTGTGGACCCGCCCTCTGCTTCAAAAGTTTGAGGACCCCTGCTGTAGCCAATTCCTGGGAAGGGGCAGAACCGGCATGAATGCACCGTTGGTCTAACAAGCAAATCCGTATCTCGCGTTGCATCCAGAGCCTCGTCTTGTGTCTGACATGCCATTCTTTCCCCTTTCCAAGCGGATGGTCTGACAGCTCGGATTGTGCTGACGTTAACATGGCTTTGGGGAGACTCTGGGCTGACGTGCTCTCGGCTTTGTATATCTTTGTCAAGAAGGGAGACATCTCTGTCCTTCAGGCCTTCTCAAAATAGCAGCCGCGTTCAGAGAAATCCAGTGATCTGTTAAGCAGAAAGCGGCTGTCCTCTCAGCAGTCTTTGTTGTTGTTGTTGTTATTGTATATTTTATCTCTCTTCTTTGTTCTCTCACCATTGACCCTTTCTGTTCAGTGATCCAAGATATAAAATAAACCAGAGTCTGGAAACATGGAAACAACAGTCTGAGTTCTTTCCTACTCAGGGAGTACATACAGTAGAGTCTCACTTATCCAAGACTCGCTTATCCAAGGTTCTGGATTATCCAAGGCATTTCTGTAGTCAATGACTTCAATATATTGTGATATTTTGGTGCTAAATTCGTAAATACAGTACAGTAGAATCTCACTTATCCAACATAAACGGGCCGGCAGAACGTTGGATAAGCGAATATGTTGGATAATAAGGAAAGATTAAGAAAAAGCCTATTAAACATCAAATTAGGTTATGATTTTACAAATTAAGCACCAAAACATCATGTTATACAACACATTTGAGAGAAAAAGTAGCTCAATACTTAGTAATGCTATGTAGTAATTACTGTCTTTATGAATTTAGCACCAAAATATCATGATGTATTGAAAACATTGACTACAAAAATGCGTTGGATAATCCAGAATGTTGGATAAGCGAGTGTTGGATAAGTGAGACTCTACTGTAATTACAACATAACATTCCTGCATATTGAACTACTTTTTCTGTCAAATTTGTTGTATAACATGATGTTTTGGTGCTTAATTTCTAAAATCATAACCTAATTTGATGTTTAATAAGCTTTTCCTTAATTCCTCTTTCTTATCCAACATATTCGCTTATCCAACATTCTGCCCTCCCGTTTATGTTGGATAAGTGTGACTCTACTGTATATGAACTACTTTTTCTGTCAAATGATGTTTTGGTGCTTAATTTGTAAAATCATAACTTAATTTGATGTTTAATAGGTTTTTCCTTAACTCCTCCTTATTATCAAACATATTCACTTATCCAACATTCTGCCGGCCCGTTTATGTTGGATAAGTGAGACTCTACTGTACAACAAATTTGACAGAAAAAGTAGTTCATTACACATTAATGCTATGTAGTAATTACTGTATTTACAAATTTAGCACCAAAATATCATGATACAGTAGAGTCTCACTTATCCAAGCCTCGCTTATCCAAGCTTCTGGATTATCCAAGGCATTTCTGTAGTCAATGTTTTCAATATATCGTGATATTTTGGTGCTAAATTCGTAAATACAGTAATTACAACATAACATTACTGCGTATTGAACTACTTTTTCTGTCAAATGATGTTTTGGTGCTTAATTTGTAAAATCATAACTTAATTTGATGTTTAATAGGTTTTTCCTTAACTCCTCCTTATTATCAAACATATTCACTTATCCAACATTCTGCCGGCCCGTTTATGTTGGATAAGTGAGACTCTACTGTACAACAAATTTGACAGAAAAAGTAGTTCATTACACATTAATGCTATGTAGTAATTACTGTATTTACGAATTTAGCACCTAAATATCATGATACAGTAGAGTCTCACTTATCCAAGCCTCGCTTATCCAAGCTTCTGGATTATCCAAGGCATTTCTGTAGTCAATGTTTTCAATATATCGTGATATTTTGGTGCTAAATTCGTAAATACAGTAATTACAACATAACATTACTGCGTATGGAACTACTTTTTCTGTCAAATGATGTTTTGGTGCTTAATTTGTAAAATCATAACTTAATTTGATGTTTAATAGGTTTTTCCTTAATTCCTCCTTATTATCCAAGATATTCGTTTATCCAAGGTTATGAATTTAGTACCAAAATATCATGCTATATTGATAACATCGACTGCAAAAATGCGTTGGATAATCCAGAACACTGGATAAGCGAGTGTTGGATAAGTGAGACTCTACTGTAGTAATTTAATGCTTATATTGTGCTATGCTAACAATATATTGTATGTTCATTTGATTTGTGAGCCGCTCTGGGTCCCCTTCGGGGTGAGAACAGCGGGATATAAATGTAGTAAATAAACAAACAAACAAACAAATAAATAATGGATCTGGAACACCATGGATGATGGGACTTGCAGTACCTTCACTGATACTATCACCCCCCACCCCACCAACAAAGGACTGGGCACAGAGAAGCCCCATGACCAACTGAACATACTGCAGGGGTTAGTGGGAATGGACCTTCATACTGGGAGTTATAGTTCACCCTTATCCAGAGACCACTGAACCCAGCGCCGGGCTGTGGCACAGGCTGGTGAGCAGCCTGCTGCAATAAATCATTCTGACCATGACGTCATGAGTTCGAGGCCAGCCCGTGACGGGGTGAGCACCTGTCAATTAAAAATAAAAAATAGCCCCTGCTCGTTGCTGACCTAGCAACCCGAAAGATAGTTGCATCTATCAAGTAGGAAATAAGGTACCACTTATAAAGTGGGGAAGCAAATTTAACTAATTTACGATGCTAGAATGAGGAAGTGCCCTCACAGTGGATGATGAAGCAGCTGCTTCCCCCTGTGGCCAGAATCGAACATCCCCTCAGGAGAAGGTTAAATTGCCTTTGTGTCTGTCTCTGTCTCTGTTCTATGTGTATATGGGCATTGAATGTTTGCCCTATATGTATATAATGTGATCCGCCCTGAGTCCCCTTCGAGGTGAGAAAGAAGGGCGGAATATAAATATTGTAAATAAATACATAATAAATAAATCTGGACCAAACTTGGCTCCTCTGTTCCTCCCTCTCTCTCGCTCTCAGCTTCCACCTTGTTCTGTCTGTCTTTCGTTCTCTCTCCCCCACAGCATTCAGGTCATATTGCGTCCTGTGAAATATATATAATGACATCTGTGTTCAACATTCTGGCTCGAAGGTCTGGCAGTGGTTTTTACGATGCCTGCGGGAGAGGTAAAGCTTCCAGTCGAGTTGCACAAAGGTCGTGGTTACTGGTATTTTCCCTCCTCGGAGCTGAAAAGGAGCTCAGTTTGGGCAAAGCAGAACAAGCCCACATAGAGGGAAGGCTCTTGGGGAGAGGCAAAGCATAATGCTCCATGTAAAGACAAAACTCTGTGTGTGCTTTCTTGCGAGGGAGAAATGCCAGGTCTGGGAAGTGAGACTTCATGGCCTTTACTTGGACGGAACGATTTGTAAGCTTTGGCTCGAAGGCAGGAGAAGAAAGCATGCTTCGCTTCCTTCGACAATGTCAATCAGTAAGTCTTTTGTGAGAGAAAGCCTGATGTATACCCCCCATATCTTCTGATTTGGCAGGAACGGTCCTAAATAATGGTGGAGAACTTGATTTCCCAAGATCCAAAGGTATGGAGGGGCCCAGCAGCAGCTACCAGTGCCCATTATACTTTCTTTGCAACCATATTTTAATTAGCTATATTACTTCCTAACCCTAAATAAATGTGCACCTTGTGGCGTTATCCTCTACTTCCATCTCCTTGTATCTCTTTCTGTCTCTTGAGTCTTTTTCTTCCATTTAATAATAATAATAATAATTTATTTATTTCGTGTCAAAAGCATTGGTACAGCAAATACATTTCAAATAATGGAAATAAAATAGAAAAGAAAGAAATCACAAGCAACTAAATAGTTTTGGACCAAAAGCGGGCAACAGCAACCGCATTGTCTGTAGCTTTAGACAACTCCTCCTCCGTACATGAGGCAGGGCATTGTGGGCAAGCAGACATATGCTGAGTTGTTTGTTCAGCTCCACAGTCACACAAGGTGGAGGATTCCTCCAGGTCGTGCCACCTTGCCAAGTTGTCTTTAGATCTGCCCACTCCGCTTCTGAGTCTGTTCAGGGACTTCCAAGTTGCCCATTCTTGGTTTGCCCCGGGAGGAAGACCCTCGTGGGGGGCCATCCAGTTAGAATTGCCAGGTTTAGCTGCCCAGAGAGACACCCTTGCTGTTGCTGGAGGAACATCGAGAGGAGTGGTGGTTCTCATGAAGCCCTTCCTTGATTTGAGTCTGGTGGGAGGAGGCTGATAGTCATGCAGTGGGTGGCTTTCACAGTGTTCGACCTTATTTCTCTCAGCGTTAGCAGCAACTTCCCGTCGCACTTCAGGAGGGGCAATGCCAGCTAACTTGTGGAGTTTATCAACAGGTGTAGGTTTAAGGCATCCCGTGATGATTCTGCATGTTTCATTCAGTGCTATGTCCACCTGCTTTGCATGGGCAGACTTGTGCCAAACAGGACAGGCATACTCTGCAGTTGAGAAAGACAAGGCCAGGGCTGATGTTCTTACTACTTGTGGGTCTGCTTCCCATGCGCTGCCAGTCAGTTTCCGCAGGATGTTATTGCGTGCAGCTACTTTGTGCTTGGTGTTCATGCAGTGTTTCCTATATGTTAGTGTTCGGTCTAAGGTGACACCAAGGTATTTAGGATGGAAACAGTGTTCGAGCTCTTGGCCTTCCCAAGTCACTTTCAGTTTCCTGTTGGCTTCGCGGTTACGTAGGTGGAAAGCACACACTTGTGTCTTGGCAGGGTTAGGCTTCAGGTGATTCTCTTTGTAGTAGCTGGAGAGATCTTTCAAGGCATTGGTGAGTTGCTAATAATAATAATAATAATAATAATAATAATAATAATAATAATAATGGAGACAGAAGGCCTGATCCTTGCAGCCCAGGAGCAAGCCATCAGAACAAATGCAATTAAGGGCAAGATCGAAAAATCAGCTGATGATCCAAAATGCAGACTGTGCAAGGAAACCGACGAAACCATTGATCATCTCCTCAGCTGCTGTAAGAAAATTGCACAGACAGACTACAAACAGAGGCACAACTACGTGGCCCAAATGATTCATTGGAACTTATGCCTCAAGTACCACCTTCCAGCAGCAAAGAACTGGTGGGATCACAAACCTACAAAAGTATTGGAAAATGAACATGCAAAGATACTGTGGGTCTTCCGAATCCAGATTGACAAAGTTCTGGAACACAACACACCAGACATCACAGTTGTGGAAAAGAAAAAGGTTTGGATCATTGATGTCGCCATCCCAGGTGACAGTCGCATTGACGAAAAACAACAGGAAAAACTCAGCCGCTATCAGGACCTCAAGATTGAACTTCAAAGACTCTGGCAGAAACCAGTGCAGGTGGTCGCAGTGGTGATCGGCACATGGGTGCTGTGCCAAAAGCTCTCAGCCGGCATTTGGAAACAATAGACATTGACAAAATTACAATCTGCCAACTGCAAAAGGCCACCCTGCTGGGATCTGCGCCCATCATCTGAAAATACATCACACAGTCCTAGACACTTGGGAAGTGTTCGACTTGTGATTCTGTGATACGAAATCCAGCATATCTATCTTGTTTGCTGTGTCATAATAATAAAATAATAATCATAATCATAATCATAATAATAATAATAATTGTCCCCTCATTGTCCCCTCTGCTTTTCATTATTGCCATAATCCCTCTGTCAACAATCTTACAAAAAACAAATCTCGGCTATCAAACATCTAAGAAATCTCACAAAATTTCGTATCTGATGTACATGGATGACCTGAAGCTGTATCGGAAAACGGAAACTGAAATCCAGTCTCTGACTAACACTGTCTGAATTTTTAGCACTGATATCAGCATGGAGTTTGGTTTGGACAAATGTTCGACAGTGGCATTGAAGAAGGAAAAAATCATTGAAAGTGAGGGCATAAATATGCCTAATGGCCAAACTATCAAGTGTCACCAGCCAGAGGCCTATAAATATCTGGGCATATTACAGCTGGACAACATCAAGCATGAACATGTGAAAACTGTGGTCAGCAAAGAACATACACAAAGGGAAAATTCTCAAAAGCAAGCTCAATGGAGGCAACACCACCAAGGCCATAAACACCTGGGCCGTACCTGTCATAAGATATACTGCTGGCATCATAAACTGGACACAGGCGGAACTGGACAATTTGGACAGAAAAACAAGAAAACTCATGACCATTCATCATTCACTGCACCCTCGCAGTGATGTGGACCAGCTATATCTGCCTAGAAGATCAGGGGGCAGAGGACTCTTACAAGTCAAACAAGCAGTAAAAGAAGAAGAACATGCCCTGACAGAATATGTAAAGCAAAGTGAAGAACCTGCTTTGATTAAAGTCAAAAATCAGAAACTCCTCAAAACACAGCAGACAAAAAATCAGTACAAGAAAAACGCACTACAAACTAGAGCTGACAGCTGGCACCACAAAACATTGCATGGAAAGTTCCTTGACAAAACTGAGGGAAAAGCTGATAAGGAGAAGACCTGGCTATGGCTCACGAATGGGACCCTGAAGAAGGAGACAGAAGGCCTGATCCTTGCAGCCCAGGAGCAGACATCAGGACAAAGGCAATCAAGGCCAAGATTGAAAAATCAGCTGGTGACCCAAAATGCAGACTGTGCAAGGAAGCTGACGAAACCATGGATCATATCTTCAGCTGCTGTAAGAAAATCACACAGACAGACTACAAACAGAGGCACAACTATGTGGCCCAAATGATTCATTGGAACTTATGCCTCAAGTACCACCTCCCAGCAGCAAAGAACTGGTGGGATCACAAACCTGCAAAAGTCTTGGAAAATGAGCATGCAAAGATACTGTGGGACTTCCGAATCCAGACTGACCAAGTTCTGGAACACAACACACCAGACCTCACAGTTGTGGATGATGGGAGATCATGTCCTGTCTTTCAATACGACATTTCCCCTTTTTCCAGGACTGGATACTTAATCCCATCATACCTTGCCAGACACTCAATGGACATGGGTACCACGGGTGCTGGACCCACCTTAATGGGTCACTCACATATACAAAAGATAAACATAAAATGCATGGGACCTGATGGCCCTCTTTGTTCTGTCCCTCGATGGGACAAAGATTATTCATTCAACTGTACTTTACAATACTTTGTCTTCCAGACCAACCTGAACCCGCATCAGCCATTGGAGAGCGGGAATCTGCATTGGAAGTGGGGAACGTTCTCGTATTGGTCAGCAGGCGCCGCAATCCCGCCTCTGCAGGGAATCCTCATGACGTCAACGGAGCCTAGCCAATCACGACGAAGCCAGGTCCAACTGTGGCAGGAGTGGGGAATTCAAAGGATTTCCATATATAAAAATACCCGTATATACTCGAGTATAACCCAACCCGAATATAAGCCGAGGCACCTAATTTTACCACGAAAAACTGGGAAATCATTGACTCAAGTATAAGCCGAGGGTGGTAAATTTCAGAAATAAAAATAGATACCAATAAAATTACATTAATTGAGGCATCAGTAGGTTAAATGTTTTTGAATCTTTACAGAAAGCCCAAATTTAGGATAAGACTGTCCAACTCTGATCCAACCATTATTCTCATCTTCTTCAATGTAAATGTGCTTATGTATCCTTTTAATAATACTAGAGTAAAATAATACATGTAATAATAATAATAATAAATACAGGAAAATAATACATGTAATAATAAATAGAGTAAAATAATAAATGTAATAATAATAATAATAATAATAATAATAAATAGAGTAAAATAATAAATGTAATAATAAATAGAGTAAAATAATAAATGTAATAATAATAATAATAAGATCAGAGTGAAATAATAAATGTATTAATAATAATAAAAATAGAGTAAAATAAATGTAATACAGTAGTAGCAACAATAATAAAGATAATAAATGTGCCATATATTCTTGAGTACAAGCTGACCCAAATATAAGCCAACCGAGTATAAGCAGAGGGAGGCTTTTTCAGTCTTAAAAAGAGGGCTGAAAAACTAGGCTTATACTCGAGTATATACAGTAAATAAATATTTCAGTAAGTCACGTTGGACACAACAGAACTGACTTCCAAGGGAGGAAAGCTTAAGATTGGGCAATAAATGCTCTCCTGTAGATATATTCTCTAGAAAGTACAAGTGGGTGACAGAAAATGTGTCCTGGATTCACATCCCCACCGCAGTTGCCTGACTTCATAATATATTTAGTCATTGCCTGAACCTAAGCTGGAGGACAGTAAATCAGGCTCGCAATGTATCTCCCGCTGTTTGTTTTACATAATCGGAACGATATGTCTGTTTTGCTCGAGAACAGCCCAGTTTCTTTCCCAACTCCTAGTTCCTCTGATAAGCTTGCTCTGCGTTCACCCAGTTTTAATAAGATGTGTCAATTTGGACGCGGCTGTAATAATCCAGACGTCATTGAACCGTACATCGCGTGACAAGGCATCGCGTTTCTCTTTTCTCCCTTTTTAAAAAAAATGGTAATTGTTGTCACAATTACTAAATCACACGTACATTCCGGTTATTCTGTGGCTCAAGGACCCAGACTTGTCTCGACTGTTGGGCAAAGGGGGGAAGATGGGGCGGCTATCTCACAGGCAGTGATCTGAACAGATCTTTATATTCCGCAGTTTATAACTTAGCCCGAACTCTAATCTAGCCTGCTGCCCAGGAGCATAAATGTGTGGCAAGATCAACCTTGGGGATCTGACCATCCTCGGTGCCTGGTAATGTAAAAGGAAGCCCTTTTTGAAGTGAATCTCGTCTCCAATCTAATTCAGGAAATTAAAAAGTGTGACTCAGAGACTGAAATGAGAGAAACACTGCCATTGAGAAGCATGAGAAAGCTTTGATGCCTTCGGCCATTTCACAAGGGCACGATGAAAGCAAAACAATATTGTTCCCCCCAAAACGTAGAAGAAGACATCCTGTTATTTATTTATTTACAACATTTCTACTCCGCCCTTCTCACCCGAGGGGACTCAGGGCGGCTTACAACAACCGGCAAAATTCAATGCCAAATAGATCAATAAAAACAGCAACACATCTAAAACCATTAACAATAATCCATAAAATACATTAGTCAAGCTTAAAACATATAGTTACCTAATGCCATTCTTCCAAGGAACCATTGCACATAAACTTAAGTTAGAAAGTTACAATGGGACTTAGGAAGTTTAGCCCCATAATCCCCTGTGAATACCAAAACCCGTAATAATAATAATAAGAAGAAGAAGTAGGAGAAGAAAAAGAAGAAGTCAAAAATCAGAAACTCCTCAAAACACAGTAGACAAAAAACCAGTACAAGAAAACTGCACTACAAACTAGAGCTGACAGCTGGCACAACAAAACATTGCATGGAAAGTTCCTTGATAAAATTGAAGGAAAAGCTGACAAGGAGAAGACCTGGCTGTGGCTCACGAATGGGACCCTGAAGAAGGAGACAGAAGGCCTGATCCTTGCAGCCCAGGAGCAAGACATCAGGTCAAAGGCCATTCAGGCCAAGATCGAAAAATCAGCTGATGACCCAAAATGCAGACTGTGCAAGGAAACCGACGAAACCATGGATCATATCCTCAGCTGCTGTAAGAAAATCGCACAGACTGACTACAAACAGAGGCACAACTATGTGGCCCAAATGATTCATTGGAACTTATGCCTCAAGTACCACCTCCCAGCAGCAAAGCACTGGTGGGATTTCACACCTGCAAAAGTATTGGAAAATGAGCACGCAAAGATGCTGTGGAACTTTCGAATCCAGACTGACAAAGTTCTGGAACACAACACACCAGACATCACAGTTGTGGAAAGGAAAAAGGTTTGGATCATTGATGTTGCCATCCCAGGTGACAGTCGCATTGACGAAAAACAACAGGAAAAACTCAGCCGCTGTCAGGACCTCAAGATTGAACTTCAAAGACTCTGGCAGAACCAGTACAGGTGGTCCCGGTGGTGATCGGCACATTGGGTGCCGTGCCAAAAGATCTCAGCCGGCATTTGGAAACAATAGACATTGACAAAATTACGATCTGCCAACTGCAAAAGGCCACCCTACTGGGATCTGCACGCATCATCCGAAAATACATCATACAGTCCTAGACACTTGGGAAGTGTTCGACTTGTGATTTTGTGATACGAAATCCAGCATGTCTATCTTGTTTGCTGTGTCATAATAAAATAATAATACTTTATTTTTATACCCCGCCTTCATCTCCCCGAAAGGACTCAGGGCGGCTTACATGGGGCCAAGCCCGGATAAAATAGCAAACAACATACAATAACATCAGAAAATACAAACAAAAAGTAAATTAACATCTAAACATAATAATAATAATAATAATAATAATAATAATAATAATAATAATAATAATAACAACAACAACAACAACTTATATGTAAAAAGACAATCATGGTAAAAACATGGATTTGGCCAAGTAGATAAAATGAAATGGACTGGGTAAAGTGCAGTGAGTAAAAATTGTAAACAAGGTAGATATTCAAGTGCTATCGTCAAATAGAAGAGCAACTAGGTGACTATAGTACACTAATAGGGCAAGAAAGTGCAACCAAATGAGGAAATTGTCGAAGAAACAGGTCTCTCATGGAGATGGGGAATTCACTCACTGTAGATGCTTACGTCCCATTATATATGTGAGATCTTCGGTGAAACTTTCCCCAGGAAAACTCTTTTCACCTTTTTGGTTTTTGGGTACATATCCCGAAACACCTCCCCGTGCAGATGATTAAAAAAGAAATATTTCCTGCACAGAGATAATGATTTTGCTGTTGAAGGCCAAACCTTAGCAGACCATTATTTTTTAAGCCATCAGCCTGCTCCCGGTAACTTGTGATGAATCATCAGTTCACTTTGGCTCAGCAAATTGTGCGGGAGGGACATTATTGGAAAAAGGAACTCATTGAAGCCAGAAGATGCCTGTCTTTTCTGTGCTACAAGGGAATCCTTGTAATAAAATGAGTGCAGATGGTTGGTGGCTTCCATGCTAGATGTGCATATCTTGGGCATTAATCGGAGGTCTCTAAGAGTTCTCCAAGGTGCTGATTCTTAGCTTCGATTAATATAATTTTATTGGTTTCTATTTTTGAATATTGACATAAAACTCTAATTTAAGATAAGACCGTCCAACTCTGATTAAATTATTATTCCCATCTTCTTCAATGTAAATGCCCTTATGTATCCTTTTAATAACAATAGAGTAAAATGATAAATGTAATAACAATAATATGAGAGTGAAATAATCACGGTATTATTAATAATAAAAATAGAGTAAAATAAATGTAATACTAACAATAATAATAGAGTAAAATAATAAATGTACCATATATACTCAAGTATAAGCCAGCCAGGACCCTCACTCGAGTATATTTATTGATTATTTATTTATTTATTTGCTACATTTATATCCCGCTCTTCTCACCCCGAAGGGGACTCAGAGTGGCTTACAAATCAAATGAACATACAATATATTATTAGCATAGCACAATATAAGCATTAAATTACTAGCTGATGCATACATCTATGGCTAAGCTACATTGGCACCAAGCTGGCAAATACCTGTATATTTTTATTTTATTTTAAGTATACCAGATGTATGTTGTATTTCATGTTTGTATTGTCTGTGCTTGATAAGGCCAACTGGCTAATCAATAAATTGTGGTTGTTGTATTAAATTACTATATTGTACTATATCATTATATGGTAATATTATTAGTAATAATACATTTAATATATAATATATAATTCATATTATTATATTGTATTATTATTAGTATAATATTGTATTACATTATAATATATTATATTAATATATTAATAATTATATATATATATATATATATATATAACAATCTATAAAATATATAGATTATATAAAATTATTATTATTATTTAGGGGCTTTTTCAGCCCTAAAAAAGGGCTGAAAAACTAGGCTTATACTTGAGTATATACAGTAAATTCATGGATGATTTGCCTGTGAGCCAGCAAAAGTGTATCCCTTCGGGGAGACAGAGCGGAATATAAATAAAGTATATTATTATTATTATTATTATTATTATTATTATTATTATTATTGCTCTTCCGGCAAGCGTTCAATGGGCCAAAAACTCGGGGATATATCTGTTTTTATTGTTGCTTTTATTGTTGTTTTTATTGTTATTTTAAAGCCAAGTGTATTGTTTTAATCTATTTTTGTAAACTGCTCCGAGCCAAACTGGGAGTAGCGGTATATAAGTTTAATAATAATAATAATAATAATAATAATTATTATTATTATTATTACCCTCCACTTCTATCTTATGTTTCACTTTGAGCAGGACTCGTGGATACATATCCTCCTTTTCGGTTGCCTGAGCTCTCGAAATACCTCCATCTCCATTCATTTGGCCACCCCCTGCCTCTATTTTCTTAAGGAACTGCTAAAATAATGCATTGATACAAACAGCTGAACTTTGGTCCCCAGCTGAGTAAATATTACGTTTGGAAGGAGGAAATTTGGTCCTCACTGGTTTCTTTGCAAACACTCAAGACGTAAACACAATATAAATTTCCTTTTGGGTAAAAAATAATATTTACTTACCTCTCGGGTCCCACTTGGTACTGAAAGCATATTTATCAGGATTTCGGCTGGCCAGACTCAGATTCTAAGGAAAAGAAATGCAGTTATTCAGGAGCAGACTAGACATGCAGGAAAAGGAACAGACCTTGGCTAAGATGTAACTTGCTATGGAGAGAAAATATAGTCATCTATATATATAAAAGGGTAATGAAATTTCGGCCTAGGACAAAACAACAAAACTACACATCCCAGAAACACTAAACTTGGCAGCACAACCCCTCATCCATGCCTCTACGTTCATACAACTAAAAGAAAAGAAAAATAAAGTCCTAATTAGAGGGAGAGGAATAATTGTTTTATCCAATTGCTGCCAGTTAGGAGGCTAAGCTCCGCCCACTTGATCTCCTAGCAACCCACTCAGCCCAGGGGACAGGCAGAGTTAGGCCTCACTTAGGCCTCTTCCACACTGCCTATAAAATACAGATTATCTGATTTTAACTGGATTATATGGCAGTGTAGACTCAAGGCTCTTCCACACAGCTATATAACCCATTTATAATGGACTTAATGTAAGGTAAAACCTTTACCCTTTACCTTAACTACCACCAATTCCTCAATACAGTAGAGTCTCACTTATCCAACACTCACTTATCCAACGTTCTGGATTATCCAACACATTTTTGTAGTCCATGTTTTCAATACATCATGATATTTTGGTGCTAAATTCATAAATACAGTAATTACTACATAGCATTAATGTGTAATGGACTACGTTTTCTGTCAAATTTGTTGTATAACATGATGTTTTGGTGCTTAATTTGTAAAATCATAACCTAATTTGATGTTTAATAGGCTTTTCCTTAATGCCTCCTTATTATCCAACATATTCGTTTATCCAACGTTCTGCCGGCCCGTTTATGTTGGATAAGTGAGACTCTACTGTACTTTATTTCCCATACCACCATACTTCGCCACAGCAACGCGTGGCCGGGCACAGCTAGTTGTTTATAATGAAACAAATCCAGGAGTACCCCCTAAAGAGCAGACCCGCGTTTTCAGGGGGAATGTGACACATCTAACACAAGTTGACTCTCTATTCCCAGATGAAAATGTATAAAATCACAAAGGACTACCACCTCACCCTCTTCATAGGAAAAATGCTACAAAACAGGAGCTTTTTTGTTGAGTTCTAGGGTCAGAGAAACAGAAGAACGGCCTGCCAAAGAAGAGCGTGCTTGCTCCTTCAACATTCAACATTTACACAAATGATCAGTCACTTCCAGAAGGGACAGAGAATTTCATCTATGCTGACGATCATGTCATCACTGCTCAAGCAGAGAGCTTTGAAATGGTTGAACAGAAGCTCTCCAAAGCTTTTGAAATGGTTGAAGCTCTCAGAAGCTTTAGGTGCGCTTACTGCCCATTACAGGGGAAACCAGCTGATTCCTAATCCATCTAAAATGCAGACGTGTGTTTTCCATCTGAAGAACAGACAAGCATCTCAAGCTCTGAGGATTACCTGGGAAGGAATTCCACTAGAGCATTGCAGAACAGCAAAATATGGGAGTTACTCTGGACTTCAAAGAAGCACTGTTGAATATCAAGCAAAAAGTGGGTGCTAGAAATAATCTCTCTATATATAAAAGAGTGATGGCATCAGGGCAGCGGACAAAACAACAAACAGGCCCCCCAACCTCGAAATTTGACAACACAACCCATCATCCACGCCTCTAGGTTGATACAACAAAAAGAAAAGAAAAATAAAGTCCTAATTAGAGGGAGAGGAATAATTGTTTTTATCCAATTGCTGCCAGTTACAAGGCTAAGTTCCGCCCACTTGGTCTCCTAGCAACCTACTCAGCCCAGGGGACAGGCACAAGAGTTTGGAGAGACCCCTAAGGGCCATCCAGCCCAACCCTTTCTACTATGCAGCAGGACACAATCCAAGCATTCACAACACATGGACAACGTATAAATACTATACAATACTACAAAGGGACAGAGACCCCCTCTACCCTCACCACTTTCACAGTACACAAACAACCAAATGCATACTAAACATAAAGACAACCATACAACAGACATTCAATACCACGACTACCTCAACATTTCTCACCAACACAACCAGACAACGCCACAGCAACGTGTGGCCGGGCACAGCTAGTAATAATAATAATAATAATAATAATAATAATAATAATAATAATAATAATAATAATAATATCTTAGCCAGCATTTCGAAACAATAGACATTGACAAAATTACGATCTGCCAACTGCAAAAGGCCACCCGACTGGGATCTGCACACATAATCCGAAAATACATCACACAGTCCTAGACACTTGGGAAGTGTTTGACTTGTGATTTTGTGATACGAAATCCAGCATGTCTATCTTGTTTGCTGTGTCATAATAAAATAATAATAATAATAATAATAATAATAATAATAATAATAATAATAATAATAATAATAATAGTACATCACACAGTCCTAGACACTTGGGAAGTGTTCGACTTGAGATTTTGTGATACGAAATCCAGCATGTCTATCTTGTATCATACAAAAGCTGATTGGCACAACCTGGGGATCGCAACCAGACACAGTGAAGACACCCACCCTTGCGCTTTGCTACTCTGCTGCTGAGAACGCATGCCCAGTGTGGAATACATCTCACCACATTAAAATGATGAGGAACTGGAATATATAGATTTTTAGACATAAATTGTATGCACATTAGAAGCACTGAATTATTCCTATTCATACGACCTTAAGGAGAATTGGTACAAAATGATGTACCAGTGGTATATGACTCCCCAAAAACTGGCAAAGTGTTATAAGAATGTAAAAGATCAATGCTGGAAATGTGAAAAATACGTAGGCACATTCTTCTACATGTGGTGGGGATGTAAAACAGCAAAGGAATACTGGAAAAAAATTCATGAAATGATACAAAAAATCATCAAAATAAACATCCCATTGAGACCGGAGTAGAGTCTCACATATCCAGCACTCGCTTATCCAACGTTCTGGATTATTCAACGCATTTTTGTAGTCAATGTTTTCAACATATCGTGATATTTTTGTGCTAAATTCGTAAATACAGTAATATTTCTACATAGCATTACTGCGTATTGAACTACTTTTTCTGTCAAATTTGTTGTATAACATGATGTTTTGGTGCTTAATTTGTAAAATCATAACCTAATTTGATGTTTAATAGGCTTTTCCTTAATCTCTCCTTATTATCCAACATATTCGCTTATCCAACGTTCTGCCGGCCCGTTTACTTTGGATAAGTGAGACTCTACTGTACTTTTTATTAGGAATGATTGACATGAATTTAAACAAGAATCAAGAGATTCTATTTAACTATTTTGTAACAACAGCCAGAATAGTATACGCAAATAAGTGGAAATTAACAGAAATACCAACTAAAGAAGAATGGATATTAAAAATTATGGATATAAAGAATATGGACACACATATTACTTGAAAACCCATTATGGTAAACCAAAAAAAAGAAACGGATTGGACATTACTGACAACTTTTTACAAATAAATAATGTCGGAGTGGACTTATAATGATAAGAAGAACAAAATATTCTATCACCTAGAAGAAAAGACGGGAAGTACATTTTTTTCTTTTTTATATTATTATTTTTTCTTCTATTCCTGTTTTTAATCCTTTTTCCATTTTTTGAGTTTTTTTCCCCTTTTTCTTTTTTTTCTTTTTTCTTTCTCTCTTTTTATAAACCAAAACCTGGAAATTTTTATTTTTTTCCCTTTTTCTTCTTATCACCCCCCCCCCTTTTCACTTTTCTTTTCTATCCTTACTATTGTTCTCACTCTTTTTATGTTCAAAAACACTTAATAAAAATATGTATTTTTAAAAAAATAAGAAGCACTGAAATGTAGAAAAATGATGCTCTCTCTGTACCAGGCACTCAGACACAGGCACAAAGATGGTGCAAGGGGTCTGTGTAAATGTACAAGCTGGCAGGACAGGCAGAAGGGGGGCTGTTATCTATACGTACATTTCAGTGGTACAACTAATGGAAGGAGAGTGGACCTCTCTCTTGACAGGTCAAAAGTAGGCTCCTGATTGATGTACTATAGCTGAACCGTAGTTATCCGTAACTTGCTACAGGCTAGTTAGAGTACTTCGATAGGAAAATGCTGATAGGTGCATATTTATGCCCATGTATGTAGACATGTAAAGTGATGTACTGATGATGAGATGTATGTAGAAGCATGTTTCTTTGTTTGAAAATGTATAAAAGTCAATGTCAACACCTTTATCGGGACTCTGGTTTGCTTTTGGAGGAAATTCCACATCCAGAGTCTTCAGCTGAAAATAAAATCCTTTTCAGCCTTAACGAAAGGGTCATTGAGGGCCGGGCTGTGGCGCAGGCTGGTGAGCAGCCTGCTGCAATAAATCACTCTGACCAAGAGGTCATGAGTTCGAGGCCAGCCCGTGGCAGGGTGAGCACTCATCAATTAAAAAAAAAATAGTCCCTGCTCATTGCTGACCTAGCAACCCGAAAGATAGTTGCATCTATCAAGTAGAAATAAGGTACCACTTATAAAGTAGGGAGGCAAATTTAACTAATTTATGACGTTGGAATGAGGAAGTGCCATCACAGTAGATGATGAAGCAGCTGCTCCCCCTTGTGGCCAGAATCAAACATCCCCTCAGGAGAAGGTTAAATTGCCTCTATGTCTTGTCTCTGTATCGGTTCTATGTGTATATGGGCATTGAATGTTTGCCCTATATATATACAGTAGAGTCTCACTTATCCAAGCCTCGCTTATCCAAGCTTCTGGATTATCCAAGCCATTTTTGTAGTCAATGTTTTCAAAATATCGTGATATTTTGGTGCTAAATTCATTAATACAGTAATTACTACATAGCATTACTGCGTATTGAACTGCTTTTTCTGTCAAATTTGTTGTCTAACATGATGTTTTGGTGCTTCATTTGTAAAATCATAACCTAATTTGATGTTTAATAGGCTTTTCCTTAATGCCTCCTTATTATCCAAGATATTCGCTTATCCAAGCTTCTGCCGGCCCGTTTAGCTTGGATAAGTGAGACTCTACTGTATGTGTGTGTATGTGTGTGTGTGTGTGTGCGTGTGTGTGTGTGTGTGTATATATATATATATATATATATCTCTCTCTGAACAAATGGCGATATAAAAATGCAAAAGTAGGCTCCTGATTGATGTACTATAGTTGAGCCATAGTTATCTGTAACTTCCTACAGGCTGGTTAGAGTGCTTCGATAGGAAAATGCTGATAGATGCATATTTATGCTCATGTATGTAGACATGTAAAGTGACGTGCTGATGACGAGATGTATGTAGAAGCATGTTTCTTTGTTTGAAAATGTATAAAAGGCTATGTCAGCGCCTTTATTGGGGCTCTGGTTTGCTTTTGGAGGAAATTCCACATTCAAAGTCTTCAGCTGAAAATAAAATCCTTTTCAGCCTCATCGAAACGGTCATTTTTGGTGTTATCTCTCCTATCATCCACAACAAAAACAGTGGATGTTGCTCTTAATGAGACATGCTGCATTATCACAGGATGTCTACGCCCTACACTGTTGAAGAAATTATATTGTTTAGCCGGTATTGCACCACCTGACACCCGTTGAGAAGTAGCAGCCAGTAATGAAAGGACCAAGGCATGGACATCTCCGGCCCATCCTCTGTTCGGATATCAGTCAGCAAGCCAATACCTTAAATAAAAAAACAGGAACACCACAGCAAGCCAGAGTCCAAAAGTGGCAGCTAAAACCCGGTGCCTCAATCCATGACTGATACCAGATGAGAAACTCCCTCCTGGGCACACAGAAGACTGGGTAACTTGGAAGGCGCTGAACAGACTGCACTCTGGCACCACGCGATGCAGAGCCAACTTTAAGAAATGGGGCCACAAAGTGGAGTTCACGACATGCGAGTTTGGAGGAGAGCAAACCACAGACCACTGACTCCAATGCGGTCTGAGCCCTGCCAACATGCATAATGGAGGACCTTCTTATAGTGAGAACAGAGGCACGCTTCTGGCCAAAGGAAATTTAGTATAATGAGAAGTTTTTGACTTTGTTTGTGGTTTTTCTATACATTATGACTGTATTCTCAATTAATAAATCTGATTGACTTTTTACTACCTTTATCCCATTTTCAGATGTTTCCTCCATTATCCCCCAACTCCATAGTTGGTCTAATTAGAAAAAACAGCAAGTGACTCTCACCACCATCCAATCCATCCCCGCCTGCCTGCTCGCTGCTGCCGGCCATCTAAATTTAGATTCCAGGCTGAAACTCAAGAGGAGAAAAAAAAACCCCATTAAAATAACACTGATTCCCTTGCAGCCAGCATGTCTCCCTTGGGAATTGAGCAGAGTTTATTTAAGACCGTCTAGAAAAAAAAGAAAAGAAAGAAAACCAAGCTAGACTCAGCTTGTGCAGACAGGCTATCTGGGAAATGTTTTTGTATTTATGCTGGCAAAAGGAATGGAAAAGCTTGCCGTGGCGCTCCGTCAGTGAGGAATGTTGTGGGTTAATAGTCAGGATGTTGAACTACTACTAGGCTATACCTTTCAAATTTCCTGATCATTCAAATATAGCCTTGAGTCTTTATTACTGTATATACTTGAGTATAAGCCTAGTTTTTCAGCCCTGTTTTAGGACTCAAAAAGCCCCTGCTCGAGTTATACTCTGGTGAGGGTCCTGGTTAGCTTATATTCGTGTTGGCTTATACTCGAGTATATATGGTACATTTATTATTATTGGTATTATTACATTTATTATTTTACTCTAATTTTATTACTATTAATACATTTATTATTTCACTCTGACATTATTATTGTTATTACATTTATTATTTTACTCTATTTATTACTGCATTTATTATTTGACTGTATTTGTTAGTCTTACAGTAGAGTCTCTCTTATCCAACACTTGCTTATCCAACGTTCTGGATTATCCAATGCATTTTTGTGGTCAATGTTTTCAATATACAGTAGAGTCTCACTTATCCAAGCTAAACGGGCTAGCAGAAGCATGGATAAGCGAATATCTTGGATAATAAGGAGGGATTAAGGAAAAGCCTATTAAACATCAAATTAGGTTATGGTTTTATAAATTAAGCACCACAACATCATGTTATATGACAAATTTGACAGAAAAAGTAGTTCAATACGCAGTAATGTTATGTTGTAATTACTGTATTTATGAATTTAGCACCAAAATATCACGATATATTGAAAACTTTGACTACAAAAATGGCTTGGATTATCCAGAAGCTTGGATAAGCGAGGCTTGGATAAGTGAGACTCTACTGTATCATGATATTTTGGTGCTAAATTCGTAAATACAGTAATTGCTACATAGCATTACTGCGTATTGAACTACTTTTTCTGTCAAATTTGTTGTATAACATGATGTTTTGGTGCTTAATTTGTAAAATCATAACCTAATTTGATGTTTAATAGGCTTTTCCTTAATGCCTCCTTATTATCCAACATATTCGCTTATCCAACATTCTGCTGGCCCGTTTATGTTGGATAAGTGAGACTCTACTGTATATATTAAATGTATTATTACTAATAATATTACCATATAATGATATAGTACAATATAGTAATTTAATGGTTATATTGAGCTATGCTAATAATATATTGTATGTTCATTTGATTTGTAAGCTGCTCTGAGTCCCCTTCGGGGTGAGAAGAGCGGGATATAAATGTAGCAAATAAATAAATAAATAAATAATAAATAAATACACTTGAGTGAGGGTCCTGGCTGGCTTATATTCGAGTATATATGGTACATTTATTATTTTTCTCTATTTTTATGGGTATTATTACATTTATTATTTTACTCTATTATTATTGTTAGTACAGTATTACATTTATTTTACTCTATTTTTATTATTATTAATACCATGATTATTTCACTCTCCCAGGCTAGTATAGAATAAAACTGACCATCCAAAGAAAGAAACACATTCCAAGGCAGCATATTCTAATATATTCTTACTATTTTATCGACTCAACCCTTAATAACCCAAAGTAGTGTGTCTTTAAGCCTAAAGCTGTAAAGAAGTGGGGAAAAAACCTACATCTCCCTAACCTCATTGCATGCAAGGTCCACCATAAGATTTGATGTGGTGAAGTGGCAAGTCAAAGAGTTGAGAGGAATATCACAGGCTGACTAATCCAATCATCTAATCTTTATGCCAGGCCAAGGAATCTGCTATAAAAAGTCAAGGGTGAGATTCAGGGAGCCATAGGAGCAGCTGCCAATGTCTGGAAGTGACTCTACAGAAACCAATATGTTCTTGATGTTGTTATTCAAAGATATAGATGTGTTAGTCTCTATTGACCTGAAAAAAATCCAAAAGAATTTATTCCTTCCAGTCTCAAAGATGCTACAGTAGCGTCTCACTTATCCAAGCTAAATGAGCTGGCAGAACCTTGGAGAAGCAAATATCTTGGATAATAAGGAGAGATTAAGGAAAAGCCTATTAAACATCAAATTAAGTTATAATTTTACAAATTAAGCACCAAAACATCATGTTATACAATAAATTTGATAGAAAAAGTAGTTCAATATGCAGTAATGTTGTGTTGTAATTACTGTATTTACGAATTTAGCACCAAAATATCACGATATATTGAAAACATTGACTACACAATAATAATAATAATAATAATAATAATAATAATAATAATAATAGCTTATTATAATACATATATAATAATAATACAAACTAGAGCTGACAGCTGGCACAACAAAACACTGCATGGAAAGTTCCTTGACAAAATTGAAGGAAAAGCTGATAAGGAGAAGACCTGGCTCTGGCTCACGAATGGGACCCTGAAGAAGGAGACGGAAGGCCTGATCCTTGCAGCCCAGGAGCAAGACATCAGCACAAAGGCAATTCAGGCCAAGATCGAAAAATCAGCTGATGACCCAAAGTGCAGACTGTGCAAGGAAACCGATGAAACCATTGATCATATCCTCAGCTGCTGTAAGAAAATTGCACAGACAGACTACAAACAGAGGCACAACTATGTGGCCCAAATGATTCATTGGAACCTATGCCTCAAGTATCACCTCCCTGCAGTTAAGAACTGGTGGGATCACAAACCTGCAAAGGTTGTGGAAAATGAACACGCAAAGATACTGTGGGACTTCCGAATCCAGACTGACAAAGTTCTGGAACACAACACACCAGACATCACAGTTGTGGAAATGAACAAGGTTTGGATCATTGATGTTGCCATCCCAGGTGACAGTCGCATTGATGAAAAACAACAAGAAAAATTCAGCCGCTATCAGGACCTCAAGATTGAACTTCAAAGACTCTGGCAGAAACCAGTGCAGGTGGTCCCGGTGGTGATGGGCACACTGGGTGCCGTGCCAAAAGATCTCAGCCGGCATTTGGAAACAATAGACATTGACAAAATTACGATCTGCCAACTGCAAAAGGCCACCCTACTGGGATCTGCACGCATCATCCGAAAATACATCACACAGTCCTAGACACTTGGGAAGTGTTCGACTTGTGATTTTGTGAAACGAAATCCAGCATATCTATCTTGTTTGCTGTGTCATACAACATCGTTGTGTCAATAATAATAACTTTATTCTTATACCCCGCCCCATCTCCCCGAAGGGACTCGGGAGGGCTTACATGGGGCCTTGCCCAACACAACAATGTAACAACAACAACAAGACAATAAAACAAATATCCCAACAATAAAACATCAGCATCAATAAAACAGTCATAAAAATCAACATACAGAATAAAATGTTAAAAACAGGAGACTAATACACGGATCTGGGCCAAGGTGCAGAATATTTCAAAATGGGGAGAGGTAGTTTCACAGCTAAAATAGTCAATGCCTTGGATAATCCAGAACCTTGGATAAGCGAGTCTTGGATAAGTGAGACTCTACTGTACATGATTTCGTTGTGTCTGTTTACTAGTACCACTAGCAGTATTCATTCATGTGCCTCCTGACTTTTCTCAGTGTTGGTGTTGCTAAGTGCTGTCGGGTTGACTTCAGCCCAGTGAAGGATAGACTTCTAAGTGTGACATTGCCATGTCTGAATTTCCTGACGGTTTTCTGTAACAGGATGTTAAGGACTTGCTTCTTCAACCGTGCGCTCGGCTCGGCGGGTTTCGAAAATGTGGCAACAGCTGGCGCAAAGCCTTTTGGGAAACAGAACCTCTGAATGGGAAGCTATCTATCTCAGATATGAAATACAAGACCATATGACTACAACAGGTGCAGGAAATTGACCTGCTAGCTAGCGGATCATCTACAGATCTTGGAGAGAAAAGTATTTCAATCGATATTAGCGTGCTTGAAAGAGTAACACGGACATTTAATTTAACTAAAATGAATTAATTAATCCATCAACCAGCCCACATCTTGCTAAAATAAGGGACTCGTGGCACTTCCACAGACAGGCTCCCACTTCCACAAATAGAGAATTCCAAAGAGAGCAAAGAGAGAATTCCAAGAGAGAAATAAAACAAGCCTTTTATTGTTATCACAGCTGATGATAAGGCAAAACAGCCACAGGCACCCACTTTAGTGGGTCCGTACTATGCAAATGGCTGTCGCCACATGTGCGTAGCAAACAAAGAATATATACCTCTGGCTTATCTAAAATTGACCAATGGCTGAGGATCTTCCTCACCTTCCACACCTACTTGGCACAAGTGATACCAATGACCTAACTTGTTTACTCTGATCTTTCTTCTTCCTTTGGAACTTCCTGGAGAAAGGCACCAGCCCCCAAGAAGGGAGGAGCATATGCACAGGCAAAGCTACATAGGCAATAGTTTACTATTTTTCTGGTTTTTGGTCCCTACACTATCGCTCCCAGAGCTCAGGAGACACCAATGGCCCTCCCTCCAATGACACTGAAGGTTATAAAGAGCGCCGTGAATATGTCCAAGAGCGCTGCCAATGTGAACCCAAACACTGATGGGTCTGAACCGAACTTCGCACACATACCTGAGATGCCGAAATATGATTACTGGAGGGGTTTGGGGGGAACTGACCTTCCTTTCTGGGAGTTGTAGTTCACCCACAACCAAAGAAACTGTGACCTCCACTGATGATGGACCTGGACCAAACGTGGCACACAGAACCCCCATGACTAACTCAACCTACTGGAGGGGTTTGAGGGGACTGGCTCACCATAGTGGGAGTTGTAGTTCACCCTACAACCAGAGAGCACACTGAGTCCCACCGATGATGCATCCAGAGCAAAATTGCCCAACATAACTTGGAGAACTTGTGCAATAGACATATATGAAATTATGTGCAATGGCTTTTGGAATGGCCTGGATAACGCTTGTGGATTACGTGATTAATTGTGACTGTATTGTTTTAAATGTTTTCATTGTTTTAATGTATTTTATCATACTCTGTTTTTAAGGCGTTGAATAGTTGCCTATGTGTACGGCCGCCTTGAGTTCCCTCTGTGGTTGTGAAAGGTGGGGTAGAAATGTCACACACACACACACACAGTATATACTTGAGTATAAGCCTAGTTTTTCAGCCCTTTTTTAGCATTGAAAAAGCCCCTGCTCGGGTTATACTCTGGTGAGGGTCCTGGTTAGCTTATACTCAAGTATATATGGTACATTTATTATTTTTCTCTATTTTTATTGGTATTATTACATTTATTATTTTACTCTATTTTTATTGTTAGTACAGTAGAGTCTCACTTATCCAACATAAACAGGCCGGCAGAACATTGGATAGGCGAATATGTTAGATAATAAGGAGGAAAAGCCTATCAAATTAGGTTATGATTTTATAAATTAAGCACCAAAACATCATGTTATACAACAAATTGGACAGAAAAATTAGTTCAATACGCAGTAATGTTATGTTGTAATTACTGTATTTACGAATTTAGCACCATGATATATTGAAAACATTGACTACAAAAATGCGTTGGATAATACAGAACCTTGGATAAGCGAGTGTTGGATAAGTGAGACTCTACTGTATCTGTTTTTATTTCTGAAATTTACCACCCTTGGCTTATATTGGAGTCAATGTTTTCCTAGTTTTTTTTGTGGTAAAATTGGGTGCCTTGGCTTATATTTGGGTCGGCTTATACTTAAGTATATAGCACCATGATATATTGAAAACATTGACTACAAAAATGCGTTGGATAATACAGAACGTTGGATAAGCGAGTGTTGGATAAGTGAGACTCTACTGTATCATTATTATTATTATTATTTTATTATGACACAGCAAACAAGATAGATATGCTGGATTTCGTATCACAAAATCACAAGTCGAACACTTCCCAAGCGTTTAGGACTGTGTGATGTATTTTCGGATGATGCGTGCAGATCCCAGTAGGGTGGCCTTTTGCAGTTGGCAGATTATTATTATTATTATTATTATTATTATTATTATTATTATTTTATTATGACACAGCAAACAAGATAGATATGCTGGATTTCGTATCACAAAATCACAAGTCGAACACTTCCCAAGCGTTTAGGACTGTGTGATGTATTTTCGGATAATACGTGCAGATCCCAGTAGGGTGGCCTTTTGCAGTTGGCAGATTATTATTATTATTATTATTATTATTATTATTATTATTATTATTTTATTATGACACAGCAAACAAGATAGATATGCTGGATTTCGTATCACAAAATCACAAGTCGAACACTTCCCAAGCGTTTAGGACTGTGTGATGTATTTTCGGATGATGCGTGCAGATCCCAGTAGGGTGGCCTTTTGCAGTTGGCAGATTATTATTATTATTATTATTATTATTATTATTATTATTATTATTTTATTATGACACAGCAAACAAGATAGATATGCTGGATTTCGTATCACAAAATCACAAGTCGAACACTTCCCAAGCGTTTAGGACTGTGTGATGTATTTTCGGATGATGCGTGCAGATCCCAGTAGGGTGGCCTTTTGCAGTTGGCAGATTATTATTATTATTATTATTATTATTATTATTATTATTATTATTATATGTTTATAACTCTGGGACTACCTGTACTGAAAGTCTTCATGAATCCACAGTACTATGGTTTGATTTTTACCTGGAAATTTTATAAGTGACCTTTGGATATAGAATCAGAAAGCTTCTCCCCTCAGCAACAAAACTGGCATTCCTACCGAGATGTAGCCACAGAACGTAATGCACTTCGGGTCGGAATTCGAAACCGTACCTGTGATATTTGCAGGCTCGTCCCCGTTTCCGTCCAGGCTTTTTTCGGAGGCCTGTCACGGCTGGGAATAGCAGGACACATCACCCTCCGGTTGACCTCTTGCGCTGCAGCTGCTTTCTGAGGCGGCATTTAATCTCCCTCCGCCTGCCCTGGAAAAAGAATAGCCAAGCGGGCTATTTATACCCTCCGGGCCTGCATCTCACCCAGAAACAACACAAGCACACGGCTTTGGCCCTGCCGTCCTGAGAAAAGCGGAGGAGAAACAAGTGAGAACGTCCTCTTGTCTGGTTTGGGCAAACTAGGCCTCTGTGGTTTCCATGGATCCGCTAGGCCTCTGTGGTTTCCGTGGCGACGCAGCTTACTCTAGGGCAGGCCTGGGCAAACTTGGGCCTTCTCTTCTGGTATTTTGGACTCCGACTCCCACCATTCCTAACAGCCTCAGGCCCTTTCCTTTCCCCCCTCCGCCGCTTAAGCGGCGGAGGGGGAAAAGGAAAGGGCCTGAGGCTGTTAGGAATGGTGGGAGTCGGAGTCCAAAACATCTAGTAGGCCCCAGTTTGCCCAGGCCTGTACTAAGGGAATTTTGGTCGCCATGGAAACCACAGAGGCCTAGCGGATCCAAGGAAGCCTTCCTCCTATTGGCGGGCCTTATTATCTCCCTTTCCCTCATTTTAACCTCATTCTAACATCCCCGAACACCTTCTCCAACCTCCTGAGAGGCCTTTTAGGACTAAAGGGCGGGGCTAGGGTGGGGGCGGGGCTTCCTTCCAAGAGCCTGAGATAGGGCTGAGCCTCTATACCTCTCCTAAGAGGCCTCTTAGGACTAAAGGGTGGGGCTGGGGTGTGGGCGGGGCTTCCTTCCAAGAGCCTGAGATAGGGCTGAGCCTCTATACCTCTCCTAAGAGGCCTCTTAGGACTAAAGGGTGGGGCTGGGGTGTGGGCGGGGCTTCCTTCCAAGAGCCTGAGATAGGGCTGAGCCTCTATACCTCTCCTAAGAGGCCTCTTAGGACTAAAGGGTGGGGCTGGGGTGTGGGCGGGGCTTCCTTCCAAGAGCCTGAGATAGGGCTGAGCCTCTATACCTCTCCTAAGAGGCCTCTTAGGACTAAAGGGTGGGGCTGGGGTGTGGGCGGGGCCTCTTCCCAAGAGCCTCAGATAGGGCTGAGCCTCTATACCCCTCCTAAGAGGCCTTTTAGGACTAAAGGGTGGGGCTAGGGTGGGGGCGGGGCTTCCTTCCAAGAGCCTGAGATAGGGCTGAGCCTCTATACCTCTCCTGATAGGGCTTTTAGGACTATAGGGTGGGGCTGGGGTGGGGGTGGGGCCTCTTCCCAAGAGCCTGAGATAGGGCTGAGCCTCTATACCTCTCCTGAGAGGCCTTTTAGGACTAAAGGGTGGGGCTAGGGGCGGGGCCTCTTCCCAAGAGCCTCTGACTACCTCCCCTGAGGCGTTTTTTAGAGGTCCAGCCCCGTCAGGCACTTGGGAAGAGGCCCCGCCCCCACCTCTAGCCCCGCCCCCTGTGTCCAGGACAGGGATAGAAGCTCAGCCCTACCTCAGAGCTCATAACTCCGCCCATAATTCCTGGGAGTCACTCCGATTCATACGAATATCAAACAAAAAGTAGGTGCTAGAAATAATATCATACAAAAGCCGATTCCTTTTTTGTAATATTTGAAAACTTTTATTTTTCTTTCAAATGAGCACCAACACATAATCATAAATGGGACAAACGATGCTTCCTTTTCCTTCTAATACTGAAGTAACTATGTACAATGTACAAACACATGACGCGGTGAAGACAGAAAATAATAATAATAATTCAAGAAACAATAAAACTCCAAACCGTTGGAACATTTATTTACTTACGGTGAAGCCAAAAAATGACCTGAAGAATATGCCAAACCAATAATAATAATAAAATAATACAAATTAAAACAAAACCAAGAAATAAGTATACACAAGTTTGTTTGTTTGTAAACACGAGGGTGTCAACACGACAGGCTGGTATTAGAACTATATATATATAGTCTTTTTTTCTCATTTCATTTCATTAAGCGGCTGAAGGGGAAAAGGAAGGGGCCTGAGGCTGTTAGGGATTGTGGGAGTTGGAGTCCAAAACATCCGGAGGGCCGAAGTTTGCCCATGCCTGTAACTAGGGGAACTTTGGTCGCCATGGAAACCACTGAGGCCTAGCAGGTCCAAGGAAGCCTTCGTTCTCCTGTTGCCATGGAAACACAGCACACAAACAAGGAAAGTTGGGCCTAGCGGTCGAAACAATCCAGAAATGGCAGGAAGTGGGATTTCTCCTATTTTCCCCTTCAAACTGTAAGTACAGAGGCCACAACTTGGTATGAAATCCATGATTAATGTGTTGGCGAAGGCTTTCGTGGCCGGAATCACTTGTCCGCTATGAGTTTTGTTATCCAGAAGCATTCTCTCCTGACGTTTCACCCACATCTATGGCAGGCATCCTGAGAGCTTGTGAGGTCTGTTGGAAATTAGGCAAGTGGGGTTTATATATCTATGGGAGGTCCAGGGTGGGAGAAAGAACTTGTAGACTTGTTTTTATTGTTGATTGATCTGTTTTATTGTTTTGCTTTTATATTGTTGTGTCCGGGCTTGGCCCCATGTAAGCTGCCCCGAGTCCCTTTGGGGAGATGGGGCAGGGTATAAGAATAAAATTATTATTATTATTATTATTATTATTATTATTATTATTATTATTATTATTATTCTCCTCCTCCTCCTCCTCCTCCTCCTCCTCCTCCATGGCTCCAAATGGTGATGGTGTCATCCATATATCTGAACCATATCGTGGGTATTTTTTTTTGTTGTTGTTGCTATTTCCAAAACTTGTTTTTTCAAAGCATTCCATGTAGAAATTTGCTATGGCCAGGCAGAGGCAGGAAGCAGCCAGGCTTTGAAGCTGCAAGGCTATTCAATGCTAATCAAGCTGGCCAGTGGCAACGTTCACACTTGCCTCCCACCCTGCGGCTTGAGAAACCGCAAGTCGCTTCTGGTGTGAGAGAATTGGCCGTCTGCAAGGACGTTGACCAGAAGACGCCCGGATGTTTTACCATCCTGTGGTAGGCTACTCGCATGTCCCCACATGGGAAGCTGGAGCTGACAGACGGGAGCTCACCGCGGGTCAGCAGTGCTGCCGCCACAAGCGGTTTAAGGGATGTGGGTGTATGTATTTTAATACAGTAGAGTCTCACTTATCCAAGCCTCGCTTATCCAAGCTTCTGGATTATCCAAGCCATTTTTGTAGTCAATGTTTTCAATATATCGTGATATTTTGGTGCTAAATTCGTAAATACAGTAATTACAACAGAACATTACAGCAGATTGAACTGCTTTTTCTGCCAAATTTGTTGTCTAACAGGATATTTTGGTGCTTCATTTGTAAAATCATAACCTAATTTGTTGTTTAATAGGCTTTTCCTTAACTCCTCCTTATTATCCAACATATTCACTTATCCAACATTCTGCCGGCCCGTTTATGTTGGATAAGTGAGACTCCACTGTATTATTATTATTATTATTATTATTATTATTATTATTATTATTATTATTATTTTATGACACAGCAAACAAGATAGATAAGCTGGATTTAATATCACGAAATCACAAGTCGAACACTTCCCAGTGTCTAGGACTGTGTGATGTATTTTCGGATGATGCGTGCATATCCCAGTCGGGTGGCCTTTTGCTGTTGGCAGATCGTAATTTTGTCAATGTCTATTGTTTCCAAATGCCGGCTGAGATCTTTTGGCACGGCACCCAATGTGCCGATCACCACCGGGACCACCTGCACTGGTTTCTGCCAGAGTCTTTGAAGTTCAATCTTGAGGTCCTGATAGCGACTGAGTTTTTCCTGTTGTTTTTCGTCAATGCGACTGTCACTTGGGATGGCAACATCAATGGTGACAGTCGCATTGACGAAAAACAATTATTATTATTATTATTTTATTATGACACAGCAAACAAAATAGACATGCTGGATTTCATATCACAAAATCACAAGTCGAACACTTCCCAAGTGTCTTATTATTATTATTATTAATAATAATAATAATAATAATAATAATTAATAATTATTATTATTATTTAACCCATTGCGCCACCAGGGGCACCCTGGACATTATTCCACAGGTATATAAACCCCACTTGCCTAGTTTCCAATAGATCTCACAACCTCTGCGGATGCCTGCCATAGATGTGGGCTAAATGTCAGGAAAGAATGCTTCTGGAATATGCCTAGACAGCCCTGAAAACCAACAGCAACCCAGTGATTCCGGCCATGAAAGCCTTTGACAATGCATTATTATTATGTTATTATTATTGGGGTGCCTTCAAGCTGTTTCTGGTTCATGGCAACCCAATAACATTGTTTTCTGGGGCTGAGAGTATGTGACTCTCCCATTGTGTTAAACATGGATTTGAACCCAAGCCTCCAGAATCGTCGTGCCATCTTCAAACCACATTAGGCGCCCATATCTGGCACAAAGGCCATTCTTATTTCTTCTGCATCGGACTCCTCACCTCCCTAGGCCTCCAACTATGACATCTTTTAATATAAAATAACTTTTCTGTCTGTGTAAAGTCCCGGCCATGATTTCCACTGAGGTCTGATCTGAATGGAGCTAGAAAGGTGAGCCATTCTCCAGGGAAAGAAGAGCCGTAGAAAGAGACAAAGGCACGAGGTTTGCAGTAATAGATCATGCAAGTTAGCAGCACAGCCTAAGCCTGGACTAGAGACTGAGAGCAGACTATTTATTTACACTCACATGGAAAAGTGTTCGAAAGCACGGCATTTCAAGATCTGCTTCTACATTCAAGAATACGCAATGACACCCCCCCCTCCCCAAACATCCCTGAAATTATTAATACACTTATAGAACGGAAATCGTCCCACGGATAGTCTCACTGAACCACGACTTTTGCATCTCCTCCCTTCTGTAAATATGCCACTGCTTACGTTCGGCTCCACTAGCAATAATAATAATAATAATAATAATAATAATCTAGATTAAAAGCACAGGATTGCAAAACGACAGTGATCCAAACATCACCTGGGATCCGGTTTCTTCTGTGCCATTTTCCCCAGGAAACTATACTATCCTTGAGTTGCTGTGAGTCTTCCGGATTGTATGGCCATGTTCCAGTAGCATTCCCTCCTGATGTTTCGCCCACATCTATGGCAGACATCCTCAGAGGTTGTGAGGTGTGTTGGAAACTACAGTAGAGTCTCACTTATCTAAGCCTCGCTTATCCAAGCTTCTGGATAATCCAAGCCATTTTTGTGGCCAATGTTTTCAATATATCGTGATATTTTGGTGCTAAATTCATAAATACAGTAATTACAACATAACATTACTGCGTATTGAACTACTTTTTCTGTCAAATTGGTTGTATAACATGATGTTTTGGTGCTTAATTTCTAAAATCATAACCTAATTTGATGTTTAATAGGCTTTTCCTTAATCCCTCCTTATTATCCAAGATATTCGCTTATCCAAGCCAGCCCATTTAGCTTGGATAAGTGAGACTCTACTGTATATTTATCTGTGGAAAGTCCTGGCTGCGAGAAAGAACTGTTGTTTGTTTGAGGCAAGTGTGAATGCTGCAATTGGCCTCCTTGATTAGCACTGAATGGCCTTGCAGCTTAAAAACCTGGCAGCTTCCTGCCTGGGGGAAACCTTTGTTGGAAGCTGGCCCCGTTTGGAAGGCCCTATTTTCTGAATACTGTTCTTTATTTACTGTCCTGATTTTAAAGTTTTTAAATACTGGTAGCCAGATTTTGTTCGTTTTCATGGTTTCCTTTGAAGCTGCAAGGCTTTTTTTTTTCCGTGTCAGGAGCAACCGGAGTTGCTTCTGGAGTGAGAGAATTGGCCGTCTGCAAGGACGTTGCCCAGGGGATGCCCGGATGTTTTGATGTTTTACCATCCTTGTGGGAGGCTTCTCTCATGTCCCTACATGGAGCTGGAGCTGATAGAGGGAGCTCATCCACGCTCTCCCCGGGTGGGATTCGAACCTGACAGCTTTCAGGTCAGCAACCCAACCTTCAAGTCACGAGGCTTTTATCCCCTAGGCCACCGGAGGCTCCATGCTGTTCAATGCTAACCAAGCTGATCAATTGCAACATTCACACTTGCCTAGTTTCCAACAGACCTCACAACCTCTGAGGGTGCCTGCCATAGATGTGGGCCAAACATCAGGAGAGAATGCTTCTGGAACATAGCCAGACAACCTGGAAAACTCACAGCAACCCAGTGATTCCAGCCACGAAGGCCTTCAACAACACATTATACTATCTTTTCCCTTTAAATAATAGCTCGAAACAGGAGAATATAATATCATTCAGGATTTTAAACATCCCCAAAATGGGTTATGGGGAGTGGGAGAAGAAAGCACCATATATTATCCTTAAATTAAATCTTATTTACATTAAGAAGTACAGCTTTGCATGGGAGATAGGTATACAATGTTGCCAGGAAGACGGATCGGGGATTATTTCAAAAGAGAAAAAGCAAGGAAGAAGGGGAGGTAAATAACCTAGCATAAATAAGGAAGATCTTTTTCTTACCCAAGACAAAATCTCTAGGTATTTCCACCCCAAAATGATGGCACAATGTTCTGTTTTATCCCATCTATTCCAGGCATGGATAAGAAGCTCACCTGCCTTGTATGGGAGAGAAAAGGTGGTGCCTTTTAGCCAGATTGGGACTCAAACAAAAAGTAGCCAGATTGGGTGGCTGAGAGTTGTCCGGTGTGTTTGACCATGTTCCAGAAGCATTCTCTCCTGACGTTCCGCCCACATCTATGGCAGGCATCCTCAGAGGTTGTGAGGTCTGTTGGAAAGTAGCAAAGTGGGGTTTATATATCTGTGGAATAATGTCCAGGGTGGGAGAAAGAACTCTTGTTTGTGTGAATGTTGCAATTGGCTTCCTTGATTAGCATCAGATAGCCTTGCAGCTTCAAAGCCTGGCTCCTTTTGCCTGGGGGAATCCTTTGTTGGGGAGGTGTTTTTTCGAGAAGTTGAACTTGCCTGTAATGTGCATAACCAGAGTTTGGATGGTCACTTTTCAGGAGTGCTTGTGCATTCCTGCACGGAAAGGTGTTGACTATATGATCTTTGTGGCCCTTTCTAACTATTTATTTATTTATTTATTTATTTACAGCATTTATATTCCGCCCTTCTTTCTCACCCCGAAGGGGACTCAGGGCGGATCACATTACACGTATAGGCAAACATTCAATGCCTTTTAACATAGAACAAAGACAAGACAAACATAGGCTCCGAGCGGGCCTCGAACTTATGACCTCCTGGTCAGAGTGATTCATTGCAGTGATTCATTGCAGCTGCTCTCCAGCCTGCGCCACAGCCCGAATCTCATATTAAAACTATGAGGTTTTAATAATCAATTTGAAATCTCAGCTTCGACTTATTATTATAAGTATTGTGTTTGAATGTCTTGGGTAGCAAGGCTATCCAATGCTAATCAAGGTGGCCAATTGCAACATTCACACTTGCTGCAAACAGACAAGAGTTTTTTCTCCCACCCTGGACATTATTCTGCGGATATATACATTTCGTAATTGCAGTAGGGTTAAGTGTAGTTTAGCTGTGTAATTTGAAGCTAAAACAAGATATAGTAGAGTCTCACTTATCCAACGTTCTGGATTATCCAACACATTTTGTAGTCAACGTTTTCAATACATCATGATATTTTGGTGCTAAATTCGTAAATACAGTAATTACTACATAGCATTACTCCGTATTGAACTACTTTTTCTGTCAAATTTGTTGTATAACATGATGTTTTGGTGCTTAATTTGTGAAATCATTACCTAATTTGATGTTTAATAGGCTTTTCCTTAACCCCTCCTTATTATCCAACATATTCACTTATCCAACATTCTGCCGGCCCGTTTATGTTGGATAAGTGAGACTCTATTGTACAACAAATTTGACAGAAAAAGTAGTTCATTACACATTAATGCTATGTAGTAATTACTGTATTTACGAATTTAGCACCAAAATATCATGATATATTGAAAACATTGACTACAAAAATGTGTTAGATAATCCAGAACGTTGGATAAGTGAGACTCTACTGTATGTTGTAGGCATTGAATTTTGCCAATTGTTGTAAGCCGCCCTGAGTCCCTTCGGGTGAGAAGAACGGGGTATAAATGCTGGAAATTAATTAATTAATTAATTAATTAAATATAAACTCCACTTGCCTAGTTTCCAACAGACCTCAAAACCTCATAGATGTGGGCGAAATGTCAGGAGAGAATGCTTCTGGAACATGGCCCGGAAAATTCACAGCAACCCAATGATTCAAGCCATGAAAGCCTTCGACAACACAGTAGCCAGATTCTTTGGTCATGCTTTTCAAAGAGAGAGTCTTTCCAAAGCTGTCAGTTCAAAACGTTGTTTATCTTTGTGCATTTGACATGCGGTAGGTGGACCCCAAAGCCAGTTGAGTGACACGGATTGGAGACTATTCCAGCTGTTTTTGCAAAATACCCTAACGCTCAGCTATCCTAAGAAGAAGGAGTCGAGGGTGGTGGAGATAGCAGTGAGATCTAAGACAGTTTAAGAAGCACTTTAGGTGTTGACATATGACAGAACAGAAAAAAGAAACAGAAACTACATCTAAAGGAATTGCTCGGAAGGAGAGTTTAAGATCATGGCTGGGGAGTGAATGCCCTAGAATGGTCGAACTACAATGCCAATCAATTCCATCACCACCAAGGAAAGAGGATGATGGGACTTGTAGACCACAAGAACTAGCAGTGGGTGTACAGCAGGCATGCTCTAGAGCAGGGGTCCCCAAATTTTTAAAACTGGGGGCCAGTTCACAATCCCTTAGACCGTTGGAGGGCCGGACTATAGTTGGCCAGGTGGCCACCGAGCAATATTAATAATAATAATAATAATAATATATTTAGTAGACATGTCCAAAAAATCGTTTTGAATCGTATATCGGAATTATTTCGGATTGTTCTCGCTTTTTGATACGCATTCCGAGACATTGTCTCACAGCGCAACCAGCAATGTAATTTGAACCATTGTTGGCCCATTCTCTAATTGTCTCTTAATGTTTCGTTAATTTTTCCCCCCCAAAATTTTTTAAAAAATATAGAGAGAGGGTGAAGGGGCCTGGTCTGGCTGTTCCCACAGAGGGGTTTGGAGAAAGGGTTAGGGTTTTGTCGCTGGTTCTTTCTCTTAGCAAGGGAATTTCTAGTTTTCAAAGTATCTTTGCACTCCTTGCCAGGGCATTGCTTGGCGTGGTGGTCACTGGTCCATTTCAAATTGAAGGCATTGGGTTGAGGTTTGTGGGATCACATAGCAAGAGACACCATTGATTTCCAGTGTCCTTCTTGCTTACAAATATAGCAAGGGAATTTCTAGTTTTCAAAGTATCTTTGCACTCCTTGCCAGGGCATTGCTTGGCGTGGTGGTCACTGGTCCATTTCAAATTGAAGGCATTGGGTTGAGGTTTGTGGGATCACATAGCCAAAGACACCATTGATTTCCAGTGTCCTTCTTGCTTACAAATATAGCAAGGGAATTTCTAGTTTTCAAAGTATCTTTGCACAACTTGCAAGGGTATTGCAAATTTGATGAGGATAGCTCAAGAAATGAGGGCGGGAGAGCCCTGTAAAAGTCCCCCCCTGTTCCTTTTTTTTTTTTTTTTTTTGCGTCCGCCATTTTAGAAACATTTAGAATCATTACGAATTTTCGGAAATATCCAAAATTTTTGGGTGAAAAAATCGGAAATACTTTCTATATCGAAGTGCCAGTGCCCCCTACTTTAGAAACGAGAATTGAAACATTTTTTTCATCGATCGGACATGCCTAATATTTAGCCCAATCCCTTTCTGCCTTTGTGGACCAAAAGCACAAGCAAAGCACCCCTGACAGATGGCCTCCCAGCCTCAATTTTAATTATTATTATTATTATTATTATTATTATTATTATTAGATTTTGTATTTGTGGAGCATCAGAGGTGGAGGATATCGCAGAAGTACTGTTCAGCTGTGAATTGTATAAGAAAGAGAGAGACCAATGCCTCGGGCCATACATTATTCACAAAACACACTGGGACCCACATATTAAAACTCTTTTGTACCGCGGGTTGTATGTTGTATGTATGTCTATGTGTTAAATGTTTTGATACGGCCGATGGACCAATCAATAAAACGTGTTTTATAATAATAACTAGCTGTGCCCGGCCACGCGTTGCTGTGGCAAAGTGGTGGTGGTATTGGTTAAAAATTGTTGTGTAATTTTTATTTGACGTTATTTGCAATTTTTTATTAATTTTATTGTAAGTTATATTTTTATTTATTATATTTTATTATTTTCTTGTATTATTTTTAGTTATTTTCTGTTATTATCGTATTTTATTGTATTAATTTTTAGTGTTTTTTATTATTTTTTATTGGGTTGCTAGGAGACCAAGTTGGAGGAGCTTAGCCTTCTAACTGGCAACAATTGGATAAAAGCAATTATTCCTCTCTCTCCAATTAGGACTTTATTTTTCTTTTCTTTTTGTTGTATCAACCTAGAGGCGTGGATGATGGGTTGTGTTGTCAAATTTCGAGGTTGGGGGGCCTGTAGTTTTGTTGTTTTGTGGGTCGCCGTGATGCCATCACTCTTTTATATATATAGATAATAATAATAATAATAATAATAATAATAATAATAATAATAATAATAATAATAATAATAGAGACCCCTTGGGCCATTTAGCCCAACCCCTTTCAGCCTTTGTGCTGTGGGGGCCGAATAAATGGCTTCAATGGGCCGCATGTGGCCCCCGGGCCATAGTTTGGGGACCCCTGCTCTAGAGCCACAAGTTACAGAACAGGGGTCCCCAAACTAAGGCCCGGGGGCCAGATGCGGCCCTCCAAGGTCATTTACCTGGCCCCCGCCCTCAGTTTTATAATATAATATATTGTATATACATATAATATTGATAATAATATTATAATGTAATACAATATAACACTAATAATAATACCATACAATAGTATTAATTATATATTATATATTACTAATAATATTACAGTATAGTAGTATAGTTCAATATAGCAATATATAATGCTAATAGTGTGCTATGCTAATAATATAACATATTGTATGTACATATAATTTGTAAGCCACTCTGAGTCCCCTTTGGGGTGAGAAGGGTGTGATACAAATGTAGTAAATACATATAGTAAATAAATAAATAAATTTTAGACTTAGGCTCGCCCAAAGTCTGAAATGACTTGAAGGCACACAACAACAACAACAACAACAACAACAACAATCCCAATTAACTTGACTATCTCATTGGCCATAAGCAGGCCCACACTTCCCATTGAAATCCTGATAAATGTATGTTGGTTAAAATTGTTTTTATTTTTAAATATTGTATTGCTTTTTCATTCTTATTTCATTGTTCTTGTTCTTGTCGTTGTTTTTGCACTACAAATAAGACATGTGTAGTGTACATCGGAATTTGTTTGTATTTTTTTTTTCAAATGATAATTTGGCCCTCAACAGTTTGAAGGATTGTGGATAAAAAGTTTGGAGACCCCTGTTATAGAAATTACTTCTGAAGTTGCATGCAGCCTCAAATAGAATGCTATATGAGATGGATGAAATGTCAATGGATAGAATCTGGGAGACTCGATTTTCCCATCCCGAACATCAGGAGAGAATGCTTCCGGAACATGGCCATACAGCCCAAAAAACTCACAGCAATGCATTGATTCCGGCCATGAAAGCCCTCGACAACACACTAAAAGAGTTTCCTCCTCCTCCTTTTGCTCTGACAACAATCTTTCTTACCACCAGATTGTGACGGATTTGCCAAGCAGATTAACCTACATGAAAGACTTCCACAAATAAGCAGGCGAGCAAATGAAAAGGAACGAAAGGAGAAGGAAAGACGGAGAAGAAATTAATTTGGATGGATATAAATATATATATCCATTAGAACAGCCTTATGTTAACCAGCTGTTCGGTTGCGGGATGAAGACTCACAGAGATAATACATAAGGAAATACAAACAGGTAAGGCCTGTGAGACACTCAGAACTGTCAAGCCAAACCCTTTGGATTTCTCCATCCTTTCTAGGTGGAGGTCGGGAAAGAAACAGAAGAGGTTTCAAAGAGTCAAACTGAAGTATAGCACCCGCTCTTCTGTCTAGCAAAGTGACACTTGCTCCTGAAAACGCTTAGCAGCAAACAACAGTACTCAGGCAGATCGACAGCAGCAAACTTCATTCATTGAAAGGCAGATGGAGAGCCACTCCAAGCTGGTATTGGCCTTTAGAAGCATTTGGGGAAAGCGAGCCTTATTCGTGGCAATTCCAAATTGTAAAGTAAAAGTTTCCCCTTTACTCTGACTCTGGGGGTTGGTGCTCATCTCCATTTCTAAGCCGAAGAACCAGCGTTGTCCATAGACACCTCTAAGTCATGTGGCCATTGGCATGACTGCATGGAGTGCTGTTACCTTCCTGCCAAAGCGGTACCTATTGATCTACTCACATTTGCATGTTTTCGAACGGCTAGGTTGGCAGAAGCTGGGGCTAACAGGGGCAGCTCACCCTCTTCCAGTCAGCAAGTTCTGTAGCTTAGCGGTTTAACCCGCTGCGCCATTGCGGCTCCAAATTGTAGTTGCCTATACGTTAAGGGATTTTTTTTTTTTGGAGTGGGGAAGGACATCATAAAAATACTTTTATAATATTGCCTTTCTAAAACATCACCAACCCCAGAAACTCTCCCGGACTTCCGCAGCTGTGAGATGCTAAATATATATACATATAAATCAGCACTATCTTATTTATAATCTTAACATCCAAACCAAGAATCTAGGCTTTCTTTGGGCATTCACAATGCATCATAGACCTTGCAGCAGACACAGGAATGGGTAGAAAGTCTCCCAAAGCTTTCCCCTTGACCCATAGTTTCTTTCATTTCCACACAACAGCAGCCTCTTTAGTATGCACTTGCAAGAAGGAAAAAAAAACAGAATACAGTAGAGTCTCACTTATCCAACACTGGCTTATCCAACGTTCTGGATTATCCAATGCATTTTTGTAGTCAATGTTTTCAATACATCGTGATATTTTGGTGCTAAATTCGTAAATACAGTAATTACTACGTAGCATTACTGCATATTGAACTACTTTTTCTACCAAATTTGTGGTAAAACATGATGTTTTGGTGCTTAATTTGTAAAATCATAACCTAATTTGATGTTTAATAGGCTTCTCCTTAATCTCTCCTTATTATCCATCCAATGTTCTGCCAGGCCGTTTATGTTGGATAAGTAAAACTCTACTGTATTTATCACCATGATCACCGGGTTGCTGTGGGTTTTCCAGACTGTATGGCTATGTTCCAGAAGCATTCTCTCCTGACGTTTCGCCCACATCTATGTCAGGCATCCTCAGAGGTTGTGGGAGAAGCGTCAGGAGATGCTTTCGGAACACAGCCATAATAACGGTAAACGTACGAATGGATCTAATTACATGTTTTAAATGTTTACATTGTATTTTAATGGTTTTTTAATGGATTGTATGTACTGTTTTTGATTTATAACTATGTTGTAGACATTGAATTTCTGAGTCCCTTCGGGTGAGAAGGGCGGGGTATAAATGCCAGAAATACAGTAGAGTCTCACTTATCCAACATTCACTTATCCAACGTTCTGGATTATCCAACGCATTTTTGTAGTCAATGTTTTCAATACATCGTGATATTTTGGTGCTAAATTCGTAAATACAGTAATTACTACGTAGCATTACTGCGTGTTGAACTACTTTTTCTGCCAAATTTGTTGTATAACATGATGTATTGGTGCTTAATTTGTAAAATCATAACCTAATTTGATGTGTAATAGGCTTCTCCTTAATCTCTCCTTGTTATCCAACATATTCGCTTATCCAACGTTCTGCCGGCCCGTTTATGTTGGATAAGTGAGAATCTACTGTAAATAAATAAATAAATATAAACCCCACTTGCCTAGCTTCCAACAGACCTCAAAACCTCATAGATGTGGGCGAAACGTCAGGAGAGAATGCTTCCGGAACACAGCCATACAGCCCGGAAAACTCACAACAACCCAATGATTCCAGCCATGAAAGCCTTCGACAATATCATGATCACCACTGCGGTATTTTGGGGGAACCTATTCTCTGAGAAACAGGAGGGTAGGAAAACATAGTTCCCCAAGTACCTCTCTAAAGCTTTTTTAAAAAAATTTCCTCTTTCTTGATAAGCTTAGTACTTCAAAACAATCACATGGGAGACGCCAGCTAGCAAGGATTTTGGGGTGACAGCCTCACAATACAGAGCGAAAAGGCATAGCCATGAGGTATATAAATGTAGATTTTTTTGTTTGTTTACGGTCCACACGTTTCAAGCCATGGTTAACCAGGATTTTTCAAAAGGACGGCAGGACAGGCAGGGATCCCCGTTCCCGTGTCTCGCCCACCCTGTGGCCCCAAAAACACGCGTCTCCAATAAACCGTCCCCCTCTCCCCTTCGGTTTCGAATGAGACGTCAGTTGTGAAATGGTTTTTAGCCATTGGGTTTGCTCCTTCATTTGTTGCGGTGGTTTGTTTTCAATCAATGCCGGAACATAGAGAAAGAGGGAAAGGAGGGACGGGAAGAAGGGTACCAGAAGTTGACTCACAAACAGATACAAAAGCAAAGAGACGGACGTTAATCGAGGCCGGTCACCGGTAAGGATGGCAAAAAAGGGCGCCTGAAGACGACGACAAAGCCCCCCAATGCATGGAACGAAGCGGTTTTCAGTCACTCGCTCTCTGTCGGAGATAAATGTTCAGTTGGATGGCATTCTCTCTCTCTCTTTCTCTCTCGCACGGATTGTGGGCATGCTTTTTCCCCCGTCGCCGTTCAATCCCAGCCGTTATCCTTGATCATGTGCGCTAATTCAATGATGTATTTGCCTTCTTTATACTTTTGACTGCTTTCGAACGCATGTTCCTTAAATTGAAGCAAAACAGAAGGGGTTACCAAAGGTAAACAAAATAAAAAGGAAGACAGAACAGAGGAAAGTCTTTGCAAACTAGATTTAATAGTAATAATAATAATAATAATAATAATAATAATAATAATAATAATAATAATAATTTATACCTGAAGCAGAGCCATCAATAAAGAAATAATAAAACATTTGCCGCTTATCAGAAGAAGGGTTACCGAAACTAGGATAAAACCCGGGAACCAGTTGTAAACGGAGTAAACGGATATATTACCACTTACTCCAGTCAATAACCAGCTACTCAGGATCTACATCAGCATTGACTCTGTCTCCTTGGCTTTACTATTGTTTCAAAACCGGTGGAGTCCTGAGGAATCCTTCCAGAACTTCAGAGACTCTGAATAATAATAATAATAATAATAATAATAATAATAACTTATTATAATTTATTATAATAATTAATAATAATTAATGACGAAAAACAACAGGAAAAACTGAGCCGCTATCAGGACCTCAAGATTGAATTTCAAAGACTCTGGCAGAAACCAGTGCAGGTGGTCCCGGTGGTGATCGGCACATTGTGTGGCGTGCCAAAAGATGATGATAATAATAATAATAATAATAATAATAATAATAATAATAATAATAATAATAATAATAATAATTTTATTCTTATACCCCGCCCCATCTCCCCGAAGGGACTCGGGGTGGCTTACATGGGGCCAAGCCCGAATAGAACAATAAAAACAAGACAAGAAACCAATGAAATCAATAATCAAACCATAAAAACAAGTCATAAAAACCACATACAAGATAAAATGTTAAAATCATGGATAAAGTTAAAAGAATCTAGGCCAAAGTGCTAAGAGGAAGGAGGTTACTCAGCTGCAATGGCTATAAAGTGCTATTATAATATTGGGGAAGGCGTTCACTGAAATGAGATCTCAGCCAGCATTTGGAAACAATAGACATTGACAAAATCACGATCTGCCAACCGCAAAAGGCCACCCTGCTGGGATCTGCGTGCATTATCCGAAAATACATCACACAGTCCTAGACACTTGGGAAGTGTTCAACTTGTGATTTTGTGATACGAAATCCAGCATGTCTATCTTGTTTGCTGTGTCATAATAAAATAATAATAATAATAATAATAATAATAATAATAATAGTACAGTAGAGTCTCACTGGTGGTGGCAAAGTGTGTTAAAGTGCTGAGCTGCTGAACTTGCAGACCGAAAGGTCCCAGGTTCAAATCCCGGGAGCGGAAGGAGTGCCCGCTGTTAGCCCCAGCTCCTGCCAACCTAGCAGTTCGAAAACATGCCAATGTGAGTAGATCAATAGGTACAGCTCTGGCGGGAAGGTAACGGCACTCCATGCAGTCATGCCAATGGCCACATGACCTTGGAGGTGTCTATGGACAACGCCGGCTCTTCAGCTTAGAAATGGAGATGAGCACCAACCCCCAGAGTCGGTCACGACTGGACTTAACGTCAGGGGAAAACCTTTACCTTTACTAGAATCTCACTTATCCAAGTTTCTGGATTATCCAAGCCATTTTTGTGGTCAATGTTTTCAATATATTGTGGTAAATTTCAGAAATAAAAATAGATACCAATAAAATTACATGAATTGAGGCATCAGTAGGTTAAATGTTTTTGAATATTTACATAACGCTCAAATTTAAGATAAGACTGTCCAGCTCTGATCAAATCATGATTCTCATCTTCTTCAATGTAAATGTGCTTATGTATCCTTTTAATAATAATATAGTAAAATAATACATGTAATAATAATAATAATAAATACAGGAAAATAATACATCTAATAATAAATACAGGAAAATAATAATGCAATAATAATAATAAGATCAGAGTGAAATACTAAATGTATTAATAATAATAAAAAATAGAATAAAATACAGTAGAGTTTCACTTATCCAACACTGGCTTATCCAACGTTCTGGATTATCCAATGCATTTTTGTAGTCAATGTTTTCAATACATAGTGATATTTTGGTGCTAAATTCGTAAATACAGTAATTACTACATAGCATTCCTGTGTACTGAACTACTTTTTCTGTCAAATCTGTTGTATAACATAATGTTTTGGTGCTTAATTTGTAAAATCATAACCTAATTTGATGTTTAATAGGCTTTTCCTTAATCCCTCCTTATTATCCAACTTATTCGCTTGTCCAACGTTCTGCCGGCCCATTTACATTGGATAAGCGAGACTCTACTGTAAATGTAATAGTAGCAACAATAATAGAGAAAAATAATAAATGTAATAATACCAATAATAATAGAGAAAAATAATAAATGTACTATATATTCTCGAGTATAAGCTGACCCAAATATAAGCCAACCAGGACCCTCACCAGCGTATAAGCCGAGGGGGGCTTTTTCAGTCTTAAAAAGAGGGCTGAAAAACTAGGCTTATACTCAAGTATATACAGTATATTACAAATACAAACGAACCCAGGAAATTAGTGGATTGATATTTATGGAAAACCCCCTGAAATTCTAGTAATTACTACTAGCCAGGTTCTGAACTGCTGCTGATATTGTTATATGTCGTTTCATGTGGTTTTACATGAATATAATGTTTTAAATTGTTGATTATGTTTCTAACCTATGTTGTTTGGGCTTGTCCCCATGTGAGCCACCCTGAGTCCCTTCAAGGAGATTGAGGCGGGATATAAAAATAAATTATAAAATTATAAAAATAATAATTATATTATTATTACTAGCTGTGCCCGGCCACGCGTTGCTGTGGCGTTGTCTGGTGGTGTTGGTGAGAAATTGTTGAGGTAGTGGTGGTATTGAATGTCTGTTGTATGGTTGTCTTTATGTTTAGTATGTGCACTGAAGTGGATTATATGGCAGTGTGGAGTCAAGATAATCCAGTTCAAAGCAGATAATATAAGATTATAAATGGGTTATATAGCTGTGTAGAAGGGCCTTGAGTCTACACTGCCATATAATCCAGTTATCTGATAATCTGTGGAAGAGGCCTAAGTGAGGCCTAACTGTGCCTGTCCCCTGGACTGAGTAGGTTGCTAGGAGACCAAGTGGGCGGAGCTTAGCCTTCTAACTGGCAGCAATTGGATAAAAACTATTATTCCTCTCCCTGTAATTAGGACTTTATTTTTCGTTTCTTTTTGTTGTATCGACCTAGAGGCGTGGATGATGGGTTGTGTTGTCAAATTTCGAGGTTGGGGGGCCTGTAGTTTTGTCCGTTGCCCTGATGCCATCACTCCTTTTATATATATAGATTATAAACAGTATTCCCCAACTGCTGCTGTCCACTTGTGTTAGATTCCTGACCATTGACCATATGCTATCTGTCAAATGTTGGAAAGTGTGTGTATATGTGTGTGTGTATATATATATATATATATATATATATATAGTAATTTATATTGTATTTTAATAGTTTTAACTGTTGTACGCATTTTTGATATTGATTTTGTATGGGCATCGAATTGCTGCCGTTACTGTAAGCTGCCCTGAGTCCCTTCTGGTGAGAAGGGTGGGATATAAATGTGAGAAATAAATAAATAAAGTATTCAGATTGAACCGTAAGAGACTGGAATTTATTACTAGCCTTCCTATTGCGATCACCGTGTAACAACGAGGCTTAATCTAAAAGCAACCCTTTCCTCCATATACCAAATGTAGATACTCACATATTTCCACCCCAGCGTGGTTTTGCAGTTTTCACAGTAAATGTCAGCGACCGCATGCAGTCCCGTTAACAAAACCCGTTCTTCTGCAGGGCCACAGCCTACGTTAACTCTGCAAAAAAAAAAAAGAGAAAGAGGATGTAATTTTAAGATGCCACTTCTTTGTCAATCTCATCCAAGCAGTCCGTGGCTCCCATTGTGGCCAATTGCCCCATACTGAACACACAATATCTCATATACACGTCTTTCAATGTTGCTTGGCAGAGTCTAATAATCACTAGTTTCTGATAACCCATATGTCTTGGATTGTGAGCTCATAAGATTTCACATTTCTGCCCCAAATCACAAGATTGATTGGGCAGGAAAAACTGATAATACAGAACTAGGTTAAAAATCTCAAAAATGAGGTCTCTATTATCATTCATAGTTCCTTGCCCTATCATGATACATCATGGTTTATGTTAACCATGGTTTCCTTCCTCAAGCCATGAACTGCACAAAAGATTAACTACAGTAGAGTCTCACTTATCCAACACTCGCTTATCCAACATTCTGGATTATCCAACGCATTTTTGTAGTCAATGTTTTCAATATATCGTGATATTTTGGGGCTAAATTCGTAAATACAGTAATTACTACATAGCATTACTGTGTATTGAACTACTTTTTCTGTCAAATATGTTGAATAACATGATGTTTTGGTGCTTAATTTGTAAAATCATAACCTAATTTGGTGTTTAATAGGCTTATCCTTAAGCTCTCCTTATTATCCAACATATTCGCTTATCCAACGTTCTGCCGGCCCGTTTATGTTGGATAAGTGAGACTCTACTGTATATCAAACCATAGGTTGCTGTGAGTTTTCTGGGCTGTATGGCCATGTTCCAGAAGCATTCTCTGCTGATGTTTCACCCACATCTATGGCAGGAATCCTCAGAGGTTGTGAGGTCTGCTGGAAACTAGGCAAGTGGGGTTTATATGTATAGGATGGAGAAAGAACTCTTGTCTGTTGAAGGCAAGTGTGAATGTTGCCATTGGCCACCTTGATTAGCATTGAATGGCCTTTCAACTATAATGATTATTATAATTACTAGCTGTGCCCAGCCACGCGTTGCTGTGGTTAGGACTTAATTTTTCTTTTCTTTTTGTTGTATGAACGTAGAGGCGTGGATGAGAGGTTGTGCTGTCAATTTTCGAGGTTGTGGGGCATTTCGTTTAGTTGTTTTGCCCGGTGCCGTGATTCCATTACCCTTTTATATATATAGATTATTACATTGTATTACATCGTAATATTATTATTAATATTACAATATTACAATATATAATATTACAATATTACAAATTGAATAGCCTTTCAACTTCAAAGCCTCGCTGCTTCCTGCCTGGGGGAATCCTTTGTTGGAAGGTGTTAGCTGGCCCTGATAGTTTCTTGTCTGGAATCAGGGCCGATTAACAAGGGATTCCCCCAGACAGGAAGCAGTCAGGCTTTGAATCTGCAAAGCTGGCCAATTGCAACATTCACACTTTCCTCAAGCAGACAAGAGTTCTTTCTTTCTCCCACCCTGGACATTATTCCACAGAGATATAAACCCCACTTGCCTAGTTTCCAACATACCTCACAACCTCTGAGGATGCCTGCCATAGATGTGGGCGAAACGTCAGAAGAGAATGCTTCTGGAACATAGCTATACAACCCGGAAAACACAGCAAAAAAAAAATTACCAAGTCAATGAATGGAGGGACTTATTCCTCAGGTATAGATTTTCCTGAGATATACTGCTCCTGAAGATGGAAGTTTTGTTTAGCTATTCATGAACTTCGTCTTCCTTTGAAAACATCCTTGCCCATAGCTACCTCCATATCTCAGCAATACAAAATTTATTCTTTAGGGGGGAAAGGCGGGGGAGAAGACTAGAGGTGGGGTGGTGATGTCAGAAAAAAAAATCTCAAGCCTGTGATGCTTGAATAAATGTGATACATTACAACAATGACCCAAAAACAAAAATAAAAAAATCCAGAACACTCACACGGAATTGAAGAGATAGGCCCGGCCTTGGCTTCCTTGGAAAGACTGCAAGGCAAGCAAAAAATAAAATCAAAACCAGAAAAATCCATTAAGATTGGTATGGTACAAAGCCAGACTGGCATCAGCAACAGCAATGACTTGGCAGGAGATCTCCATATTGCAGCTTTGGAACTATTTTTTTTCACAGAAAGAGAGAGATCCTCCCCACATATTAACTCCCCCCAAAAGTGGAAATTGGCTCTCGCTTATCCAACGTTCTGGATTATCCAACGCATTTTAGTAGTCAATGTTTTCTATACATAGTGATATTTTGGTGCTAAATTCATAAATACAGTAATTACTACATAGCATTGCTGTGGATTGACTTTCTCAGGTTATCTCATTATATACAAGTGCAGAGTCTATTAAGGAGCCCCTAATAGCGCAGCGTATTAAAATGCTGAGCTGCTGAACTTGCAAACCTAAAGGTCGCAGGTTCGAATCCGGGGAGCAGAGTGAGCGCCCGCTGTTAGCCCCAGCTTCTGCCAATCTACGGTAGCAGTTTGAAAACATACAAATGTGAGTAGATCAATAGGTACTGCTCCGGCAGGAAGGTAATGGCACTCCATTCAGTCATGACTAAGGCCACATGACCTTGGAGGTGTCTACGGACAACGCTGGCTCTTCGGCTTAGAAATGGAGATGAGCACCAACTCCCAGAGTGTGAGTAGATAAATAGGTACCGATAAATAGGTATGGACAACGCTGGCTCTTCGGCTTAGAAATGGAGATGAGCACCAACCCCCAGAGTGTGAGTAGAGCAATAGGTACTGCTCCAGCAGGAAGGTAATGGCGCTCCATGCAGTCATGCCTAGGGCCACATGACCTTGGAGGTGTCTATGGACAACGCCGGCTTTTCGGCTTAGAAATGGAGATGAGCACCAACCCCCAGAGTGTGAGTAGAGCAATAGGTACTGCTCCGGCAGGAAGGTAATGGCGCTCCATTCAGTCATGCCTATGGCCACATGACCTTGGAGGTGTCTACGGACAACGCCGGCTTTTCGGCTTAGAAATGGAGATGAGCACCAACTCCCAGAGTGTGAGTAGATCAATAGGTACCGCTCTGGTGGGAAGGTAATGGCGCTCCATGCAGTCATGCCTATGGCCACATGACCTTGGAGGTGTCTATGGACAACGCCGGCTCTTCGGCTTAGAAATGGAGATGAGCACCAACCCCCAGAGTGTGAGTAGAGCAATAGGTACTGCTCCGGCAGGAAGGTAATGGCGCTCCATTCAGTCATGCCTATGGCCACATGACCTTGGAGGTGTCTACGGACAATGCCGGTTTTTCGGCTTAGAAATGGAGATGAGCACCAACCCCCAGAGTGTGAGTAGATCAATAGGTACCGCTCCGGTGGGAAGATAATGGCGCTCCATGCAGTCATGCCTATGGCCACATGACCTTGGAGGTGTCTATGGACAATGCTGGCTCTTCGGCTTAGAAATGGAGATGAGCACCAACCCCCAGAGTCAGACATGACTGGACTTAACGTCAGGGGAAAACCTATTAAATGGCAAAACCAAGGCTTGCTTTTTCAAGCCATGGATGCTTGAATCCACAGATGCAAAATCTGTAGCTTCAAGCGCTTACTATATTGACATTTGGGACTATGAATTTATACTCGAGTATAAGCCGACCCGAATATAAGCCGAGGCACCTGATTTTACCACAAAAACACTGTAAAAACATTGACTCCAGTATAAGCTGAGAGTTGTAAATTTCAGAAATAAAAATAATACCAATAATAATAGAGAAAAATAATAAATGTAATAATACCAATAAATAATAAATGTACCATATATTCTTGAGTATAAGCTGACCCAAATATAAGCCAACCAGGACCCTCATCCGAGTATAAGTCAAGGGGGGCTTTTTCCGTCTTAAAAAGAGGCCTGAAAAACTAGGTTTATACTCGAGTATATACAGTATATTACAAATACAAACGAACCCAGGGAAATTAGTGGATTGGTATATTTTAAAAAGGGCTGAAAAACTAGGCTTATACTCGAGTATATACAGTATTTCTGGGGGGGGGGGGGGGGACCCTCCTAAACCCACCTCAAAATAAATAAAAGGAACTCGGGAGTCACATAAAACGTTGAGGATATAACCACCTTCTTGCAAATCCTGTCCATTCACCCATAAGCAAGACTCCAGCTGACATATTTTAAGCTTTCCCCAGCCAATCTGAATACCTCTCCCAGGAAATGACCAGCCTACAATGACAAATAGACTCCGCCACCATTGAACGGAATAGCATACCCTATTTTGAAGTCTTATTTATCTGATCTTTGCAGGGTGCAACTCAGACCACTGCTTCCCTCCCACCTCGGATGTTCTCGGAGAGGCATTTGGTTTACATTAATGCCGTGGCGAGAAAACTCTCCATGTCATGCAAAGGTTTCGAAAGCCCACACACTCGCTCACTCGCTCTGCCGTCTGTTCAGAACAGGACACTGCCAGCCAAACAATGGAAAAACAAGAGCGGCGGTCCTGAATGTTCTCCCTACCCCCAGCTTGAATCAACCCAAAGAAATAGGAAGGATTGGTTCTTAAGTTTTCCATTCCAAGAGCCAAGAATATTTCCTCCGCTGTTAACTGTAAGGAAGCCACAACTACCTCACTTCCAGCAGAAGGATCGCTTGATTCAATGTCTAGACTAAGATACGCCTGTTTTATTAGCCTAACTCTGTTGGCCCATAAATCTTGTAAACTGAGCCCAATTCTACCTGTGCCGTCGGCGCCTGGGGCTATAACTCTTAGCGAAAGAGGCATGGACGTGACATCTTTCCCCAGGGGATTGCTTCTTGCCCTCCTTTAGGGAAACTGGAACCCCCAAGGACCAAAACACTGTAGATAACTCAAAACTGGTTTTATTGTTCACAAAAGGTTATCCCAATAAGCTGGAGGTTTCAAAGGGGTAAAGGAAAATATACATTACAGTCTTTGGTTGTTTTAAGTCCAAGGACCGTTGCAGCTGAGAAGCTTTTCCAGGTCCCTCTTTCTCAATGGCTGTGAATGCCAGAGCAATCCTCAGCCTCAGTCCAAATGGCCTATGTTTGAAGACACAGTCTTCCTCTGATGCCAAAGTACTGATTTGAAGGCGCTTGAGACTCCTCAATGTTGTCCAGGTTGGCCCTGGACATGAAGCATAAGTCTCAAGGGTAAGAACCTCAGAAAGAAAAATCAAAATCAAAACATCTTTATGTATATTTCTTATTTATTTATTTATTATTTAAACTTATAGGCCGCCACTCCCCTAGGGCTCGGGGCAGCTTACAAGAAAGGCTAAAATCTAACAATTTAAAAACATCTTTAAAATATCTTTAAAAAAAATCTTAAAAACACTCCCCAAGTTATCAGTTTTAGACTTTTCCATTACTACTTTAGCGAGACTCTACTGCAAGGGTCCCCAAACTAAGGCCCCCACGGCACAAGGGCAGAAGGGGGTTGGGCTAAATGACCCAAGGGGTCTCTTCTTCTCTTACAACCATTATTATTATTATTATTATTATTATTATTATTATTATTATTAACATTGAGGCTGGGTGGCTATCTGTCAGGGGTGCTTTGCTTGTGCTTTTGGTGCACAAAGGCAGAAGAGGATTGAACTAAATGGCACAAGGGGGCTCTTCTAACCCTCTTATTATTATTATTATTATTATTATTATTATTATTATTATTATTATTATTAACATTGAGGCTGGGTGGCCATCTGTCAGGGATGCTTTGCTAGTGCTTTTGGTGCACAAAGGCAGAAAGGAATTGGAGTAAATGGCACAAGGGGTCTCTTCTAACCCTTTTTATTATTATTATTATTATTATTATTATTATTAACATTGATTCTGGGTGGCCATCTGTCAGGGATGCTTTGTTTGTGCTTTCGGTGCACAAAGGCAGAAAGGAATTGGACTCAATGGCCCAAAGGTTCTCTTCCAACCCTCTTTTTTATTATTATTGTTGTTGTTATTATTATTATTATTATTATTATTATTTATTGCTCTGTGGCCAACTATAGTTCGGCCCTCCAACGGTCCGAAGGATCGTGAACTGTCCCCCCTGTTTAAAAAGTTTGGGGACCCCTGCTCTACTGTATATAAACCACACTTGCCTAGTTTCTAACAGACCTCACAACCTCTGAGGATGTCTGCCATAGATGAAACGTCAGGAGATAATGCTTCTGGAACATGGCCAGACAGTCCAAAACACTCACAGCAACCTATTGCCAAAGTTATAAGTGGGAAAGAACAGGTAATATAGGAGACTCTACAGCAGATTTCATTTGCCTGAAACTACTGGGAAGAGCGTGGGAGCCCCGGCGGCAAAGTGTGTTAAAGCACTGAACTTGCAGACGGAAAAGTCCCAGGTTCCAATCCTGGGAGCAGAGTGAGCAGCTGCTGTTAGCTCCAGCTTCTGCCAACCTAGCAGTTTGAAAACATGTCAATGTGAGTAGATCAATAGGTACTGCTCCGGCGGGAAGGTAACGGCGCTCCATGCAGTCATGACCTTGGAGGTGTCTACGGACAACGCCGGCTCTTCGGCTTAGAAATGGAGATGAGCACCAACCCCCAGAGTGTGAGTAGATCAATAGGTACTGCTCTGGTGGGAAGGTAATGCCGCACCATGCAGTCATGCCTATGGCCACATGACCTTGGAGGTGTTTATGGACAACGCTGGCTCTTCGGCTTAGAAATGGAGATGAGCACCAACCCCCAGAGTGTGAGTAGATCAATAGGTACTGCTCCGGTGGGAAGGTAATGCTGCACCATGCAGTCATGCCTATGGCCACATGACCTTGGAGGTGTCTATGGACAACGCTGGCTCTTCGGCTTAGAAATGGAGATGAGCACCAACCCCCAGAGTCAGACGTGACTGGACTTTACCTTTACTATTACTGGGAAGAGCGAGATTCCCTCCTTTCTCCTCCTTTCCCCATGGACAAATGAATAATACACAAACTACCTTTCCACTTTGAACTCATTTCAATTGAGGTGAGGTGAGGTCAAAAGGAGAAAGTGAAAGAAGGACAACAAAATCTGAAAGAAAGCACATGAGAAAGTAGGCCAGTAGAGGATTAACCGGGGCTAATTGGGATAATGGCAGGGTAGGAAACATAAAAATTTCTTCTGGAGGAAATACCAGGTGAGACCACATCCAAGTTGTTATACTGCAGATGGCATCTGGAAAACAATCCTTTGCCTGAAATCATCTATGACCAAACTGAACCTTTACATTGGGGACTACAGATTATTCTCTGCAAATGATTGCTATTACAAAACAAGAAATCACTGGAAATCCTTGCACACAACACAGCTACAATTTAATACATATTCAAGCTGCTGTGTTTAACCTGAAGACACCTGATTCCAGTGCCAGGCCTTGGATCCAGGTCTCCTGGATCCAGCAAAGAGTAGGGAGATGACTCCAAGACAAGAGCCCAGGAATCTTTTATTCCACCCCTTTCTCAAAACCCAGCAGGGTTTCCAGCCAGTGTGGACAAAAAAAATATATCTTTGATTAGTCCCGGAGAGCCACCCGATTACCATAGAAACACTTTGCCGATTTCAGATCCGAAAGGTCAAAGCCAAAGTTACTGATCCCCCTCGGGTCAGATGGAATGATTCAGATCTATTTTTAATCAGCTGTTTTTGCATTTCCGACTCTGCCACTCCCGCCACGGCCCACCGCTTTGTGGAGTTTCCACCGGGCAGATAATTGGCTCTCTTTTTTGGCTGTTGGTTCTGCCCCAACTTCACACAAAAGGACATAGCCAAAGCAACGATACCTCACCTTAGCTACGGCATTTTATCACAGTCCCTGTCCTATAGGTATTAGTATTATTATTGACATGGTTCTCCACCATATTTATAACTGCCTGAGTCCATCAAGTAAGCCCTACCCAGAGTTCCTTGCACAAACCCAGATCCTCTGAACTCCTAGTAACTATTGTTCTCAGGTTCTAAACTGCTGCGGATATGTTTTAAGATTGTTTAGATTGTTTTAATGTGATATGATATCTTAATTTGCTAACCTTGTTTTTAACCTATGTTTGATCGGGCTTGTGCCCATGTGAGCCGCCCCAAGTCCCTTCGGGGAGATGGAGGCGAGATACAAAAATAAAGTTGTTGTTGTTGTTGTTATTATTATTATTATTACTTTATTGTATGACACAGCAAACAAGATAGATATGCTGGATTTCATTTCACAAAATCACAAGTCAAACACTTCCCAAGTGTCTAGGACTGTGTGATGTATTTTCGGATGATGTGTGCAGATCCCAGTAGGGTGGCCTTTTGCAGTTGGCAGATCGTGATTTTGTCAATGTCTATTGTTGCCAAATGCCGGCTGAGATCTTTTGGCATGGCACCCAATGTGCCCATCACCACCGGGACCACCTGTACTGGTTTCTGCCAGAGTCTTTGAAGTTCACTCTTGAGGTCCTGATAGCGGCTAAGTTTTTCCTATTGTTTTTCGTCAATGCGACTGTCACCTGGGATGGCGACATCAATGATCCAAACCTTTTTCTTTTCCACAACTGTAAGGTCTGGTGTGTTGTGTTCCAGAACTTTGTCAGTCTGGATTCGGAAGTCCCACAGTATCTTTGCGTGCTCATTTCCCAATACTTTTGTAGGTTTGTGATCCCACCAGTTCTTTACTTCTGTGAGGTGGTACTTGAGGCATAAGTTCCAATGAATCATTTGGGCCACATAGTTGTGCCTCTGTTTGTAGTCTGTCTGTGCAATTTTCTTACAGCAGCTGAGGATATGATCCATGGTTTTGTCAGCTTCCTTGCACAGTCTGCATTTTGGGTCATCAGCTGATTTTTCAATCTTGGCCTTAATTGCATTTGTTCTGATGGCTTGACAAGATGAGTCCCCAGCAGACACTCTGCTGGCTGTTGTATTGGATCACACGTCAGACACCTCCCAAGTGTCTAGGACTATGTGATGTATCGGCGAATAATGGGTGCAGATCCGAGTAAGGTAGCCTTCTGCAGCTGGCAGGTGGTTATTTTGTCAGCATCAATTGTGTTTAAGTGCAGGCCAAGGTCTTTAAGCACTGCACCCAGTGTGCCGATTACCACTGGGACCACCTTATTTATTTATTTATTTACAGTATTTATATTCTGCCCTTCTCACCCTGAAGGGGACTCAGGGCGGATTACAATGAACACATATATGGCAAACATTCAATGCCAACAGACAAACAACATACATTAGACAGACTCAGAGGCATTTTTAACATTTTTCCAGCTTCACGATTCCGGCCACAGGGGGAGCTGTTGCTTCACCGTCCAGAAGTGGCTGTACTTCCGCATTCCTTTCCTCGTGTTTTGCTGGCAGTTTTCTGGTGTTGTAAATTAGCCTCCCACATAAAGCGTCCCTAAATTTCCCTAATTGACAGATGCAACTGTCTTTCGGGGCTGCATAGGTCAACAGCAAGCCGGAGCTATTAATGGTCGGAGGCTTAACCCGACCCGGGCTTCGAACTCATGACCTCTCGGTCAGTAGTGATTTATAGCAGCTGGTTACTAGCCAGCTGCACCACAGCCCGGCCACCTTGACTGGCTTGTGCTGGAGTCATCATCATCATCATTATTATTATTATTATTATTATTATTATTATTATTTTATTATGACACAGCAAACAAGATAGATATGCTGGATTTCGTATCACAAAATCACAAGTCGAACACTTCCCAAGAGTTTAGGACTGTGTGATGTATTAGAGTTATTATTATTATTATTATTATTATTATTATTATTATTATTATTATTATTGTTATTATTATGGTGAGTGGGGAGCTGAAATTCCTGCACCAAGAGAGGAAGGTGTAGGAGGCCAGCAAAGAATTCTCAACATATTTCCATAATCAAAGACTTCGCTGTTGGATTATTTCTTCTTGAAAAGAAAACACAAGAGAAAGACGGGCGAAGGCATCCTGAAGACAAGAAAGCCATTTATTGTTTGAATGGTATTTTGCGTGAGCAAGCAAATCTATGGTGACATAACCAGATATTTCTGGAATTCCCTCTCCACCAGGCAAGGAAGGAGAGAGCATCAGAAGGTCTATGGAAGGTCCAAGTGGTTGTAGATGGCTCTGCTTAGTTGAACTTTCTGAATATTACCCACGTAACTTCAACCTTCTGCTTCCAGTCAGTGCTTGAGGATCGGGACATCCGTAGGGATACCAAGGTGCATTCCCTCCAAAAAATCTTGCAAATCACCGAGCTCCACAGGTCAGAAAATTCTGGGCTGATCTCCAAATGTACACAATTATGTACCACTAAAATGTCATATTTGGTGCTAATGCCCCATAGCACCAAATATCCTTGCAAATGGGTGCTGCCAGAACCCACAAGAGGAAACTCTCTGGCTTTGCCTACCACTCGAAGAGCTTTTTGGCCAGACAACAAAACCACAATGCGGATCTTTTTTTAGATCTGGCGCAACAGAAAACTTTCTCTGCTTTTACCTGCCAGGGATAAAAACCACACCATGAACAAGCAAAATGAGAAAGAGGAGTAAAATTCAAGTTTCCAGGCACTCACTTCCCAGAACAGATTTAGACACTGGGCTAAAAGCATTTCAGAGATCAATGGGACTACCTTGAAATAGTAAGTGCTGATTAAGAATCCCCATTTCCTTTTGGAATTAAAACTGAACTGCCGACAGAAAGTTTGCAAAGTCGGGTTTGGGAAGTGCAGGATGGGGAACTCATCTAGACCAAAAGAAAAACAGATTGTGTCCTCATTATGCTTGCAAAAGTTTTCTTTTGAAGGATAGAGAAAGCTTGCATTACGGAAAGGATATGAGAAAGGTTGCATTACAGGAACAGTTTTTTGTGAACCTTACGGCAGCCTATGACATGGTGCAACATAGAAGAACGCTGCATAAAGTCTACCATATCATCCGGGACTATGATTTTACAAAAACTGACCAGACCCTCCTAGAAAACTGCAGCTTCTATGTCGATTTTCAAGGCAGGAAAAGTACACTGAGGAGGCAAAAGAATGGTTTACCCCAAGGCAGCATTCTTACACCTACCTTGTTTAACATCTTTACTAGCAATCAGTCACAACCACCACTCACAAAGAACTTTATTTATTTATTATTTATTTATTTATTTTATTTATTTTTCAAACTTATATGCCGCCACTCCCCTAGGGCTCGGAGCGCCTTACAAGAACCGGCTAAAATCAACAATTTAAAAAAACATCTTAAAAACATCTTTAAAACATCCTAAAAGCACCTTTTAAAACATCAACAACAGAACTCAAAAATGCTGATAAAACAAGCAAAAGACTTTGAAACAGTCGAAAAGCAACTTACTAATGCCCTGAAAGATCTCTCCAGCTGCTACAAAGATAACCACCTGAAGCCTAACTCTGCCAAGTACCACCTCCCAGCAGAAAAGAAGTAAAACAAGCAGTCAAAGAAGAAGAACATGCCCTGGCAGAATATGTAAAGCAAAGTGAAGAACCTGCTTTGATTGAAGTCAAAAATCAGAAACTCGTCAAAACACAGCAGACAAAAAACCAGTACAAGAAAACCGCACTACAAACTAGAGCTGACAGCTGGCACCACAAAACATTGCATGGAAAGTTCCTTGACAAAATTGAAGGAAAAGCTGATAAGGAGAAGACCTGGCTCTGGCTCACGAATGGGACCCTGAAGAAGGAGACAGAAGGCCTGATCCTTGCAGCCCAGGAGCAAGCCATCAGGACAAAGGCAATTCAGGCCAAGATCGAAAAATCAGCTGATGACCCAAAATGCAGACTGTGCAAGGAAACCGACGAAACCATGGATCATATCCTCAGCTGCTGTAAGAAAATTGCACAGACAGACTACAAACAGAGGCACAACTATGAGGCCCAAATGATTCATTGGAACTTATGCCTCAAGTACCACCTCCCAGCAGCAAAGAATTGGTGGGATCACAAATGGAAAATGAACACGCAAAGATACTGTGGGACTTCTGAATCCAGACTGACAAAAGTTCTTGAACACAACACGCCAGACATCACAGTTGTGGAAAAGAAAAAGGTTTGGACCATTGATGTCGCCATCCCAGGTGACAGTCGGATTGACAAAAAACAACAGGAAAAACTCAGACACTATTAGGACCTCAAGATTGAACTTCAAAGACTCTGGCAGAAACCAGTACAGGTGGTCCTGGTGGTGATGGGCATACTGGGTGCCGTGCCAAAAGATCTCAGCCGGCATTTGGAAACAATAGACACTGACAAAATTACGATCTGCCAACTGCAAAAGGCCACCCTACTGGGATCTGCACGCATCATCCGAAAATACATCACACAGTCCTAGACACTTGAGAAGTGTTCGACTTGTGATTTTGTGATATAAAAACCAGCATATCTATCTTGTTTGCTGTGTCATAATAATAATAATAATAATAATAATAATAATAATAATAATAATACATCACACAGCCCTAAACGCTTGTGAACTTGTGAATTTTTGATACGAAATCCAGCATATATATCTCATTTGCTGTGTTATACTGTGTCTTTGTGTCAATAATAATAATAATAATAATAATAATAATAATAATAAAGAGGATTGGAAGAGACCCCTTGCACCATTTAGTCCAGCCCCCTTCTGCCTTTTTGCATCAAAAGCACTAGCAAACCACCCACCTTAATAATTAATCACTATGCCTTCAAATTGTTAGTAGATAAACCTGTTTTCTGCACAGATAATTATAACACAATCCCATACGTTCAATGTTATTTGAAAAACAAAGCCTGCAGAGATAGGTTAGAAGATCTAAGGAAACCTCGCCTAATTTCCTAGACACCAAAAGGTAAGGAAAGCCTTTTTTTGGTCTTAATGACTGTCGGTAATTTAAGAACTAAAATACATTGGTCATTTTGATGCCACCACATTAAATACTGTATATACTCGAGTATAAGCCGACCCAAATATAAGCCGAGGCACCTAATTTTACCACAAAAAAACTGGGAAAACATTGACTCCAGTATAAGCCGAGGGTGGGAAATTTCAGAAATAAAAATAGATACCAATAAATTTACATTAATTGAGGCATCAGTAGGTTAAATGTTTTTGAATATTTACATCAAGCTCAAATTTAAGATAAGATTGTCCAACTCTGATCAAATCATTATTCTCATCTTCTTCAATGTCAATGTGCTTATGTATCCTTTTAATAATAATGGAATAAAATAATACATGTAATAATAATAATAATAATAATAATAATAATAATAATAATAATAATAATAATAAATACAGGAAAAGAATACGTGTAATAATAAATAGAGTAAAATAATAAATGCAATAATAATAATATCAGAGTGAAATAATAAATGTATTAATACAGTAGAGTCTCACTTATCCAACACTCGCTTATCCAACGTTCTGGATTAGCCAATGCATTTTTGTAGTCAATGTTTTCAATACATCGTGATATTTTGGTGCTAAATTCATAAATACAGTCATTACTACATAGCATTACTGCCTATTGAACTACTTTTCCTGTCAAATTTGTTGTCTAACATGATGTTTTGGTGCTTAGTTTGTAAAATCATAACCTAATTTGATGTTTAATAGGCTTTTCCTTAATCTCTCATTATCCAACATATTCGCTTATCCAACGTTCTGCTGTCCCGTTTATGTTGGATAAGTGAGACTCTACTGTAATATCAGAGTGAAATAATAAATGTATTCATAAAAATAATAAAAATAAGGTAAGGTTTTCCCCTGACGTTAAGTCCAGTTGTGACCGAATCTGGGGGTTGGTGCTCATCTCCATTTCTAAGCCAAAGAGCCGGCGTTGTCCATAGACACCTCCAAGGTCATGTGGCCACTGGCATGACTGCATGGAGCGCCGTTACCTTCCCGCCGGAGCGGTAGCTATTGATCTACTCACATTTGCATGTTTTCGAACTGCTAGGTTGGCAGGAGATAAATAATAAAAATAGAGTAAAATAAATGTAGTAGTAGCAGCAATAATAGAGAAAAATAATAAATGTAATAATTCCAATAATAATAGAGAAAAATAATAAATGTACCATAAATTCTCGAGTATAAGCTGACCCAAATATAAGCCAACCAGGACCCTCACCCGAGTATAAGCCGAGGGGGGCTTTTTCAGGCTGAAAAACTAGGCTTATACTCGAGTATGTACAGTAATTGGATCCTTCTAAATGCAATCACAAAGAAACAGAAAAAGAAGGGAAGGAAGGGAAGCACATAGGAGATGTGTTTCATAATATGTTCATAAGGTCAGGTGTATACATTCATATTTGAAAGAGTTGAAATCACCACAAGCAGAATCGCTCTTTGCAATCAATTAGGCACTATGTAAGTATATAACCGTTATATGGGTTACCTTTATTTCTGTTAATACTGCTGGTAAAATACTTGTTACTCTATGTTTTGTTTTAGATAATAGATCATTGTTGCTGAAGAAGGGGGATTTTCTCCCCGAAACAGGGTACAAAAATACCCGGGAACCCCTGTAGACTTGGGACTTTATTTGGACTTCACTTACAAAGACTTTCTTGAGAGCAGTGCTCCATCTTTATTTTCTTCATTCCAGTATACAGCAACATGACCAACCATCAGTTTACTTTGTTTGGAAAATATTTTCATTGACTTTGTATCCCTGAAGCCTATATACTTTGGAACCAATATCAGACTTGGATAACTTTTGTGTTAGAGCTGTTGCTCCTTTTCATTTTGTCTGGTACTGCCAAATTGAGCTTTGTACGGGGAACTTTAATAATACTATATTCTATTTGGATATATTTTCTTTGTGCATAGACCATCTTGTGTTTGTGTAGATACAAATACCCTGGGATTTTGTATAGTAGTATACCCAACACTATGGACCCCATCCCAGCCTACCTTAGAGATGAGTTCGTCGTGGTTGGCCAGGTGGGCCCTGCAGTGGATGCAGCTGTAGGTCCTGTGGCACGAAGGCAGGTAGGCCTGGAAGGTCTTGGAGCGAGTCATCTTCACCATTGGCGCCACGGAGCTTTGGGGGAACTCGTGGGCGGCCCAGGAGGCGTTCCCACAGGACGGGTCGCAGGGGAAACACTGGAAGACGCAGGTAAAGGCCGTGGTTTGGCGGGGGGCAGGTGTGGGGCGGGCTCCACACACTGCTGGCAATGGGCTTCAGGGTAAGAGAACTGGGCACAGGGGCCGGCCGACCTCCACGGACCTAGTTTGGGAAAAATAAGAAAAATAAACAAGATGAATCTTAAAAAATAAGGGTAAGGTAAAGGTTTTCCCCTGACAGTTGTCCAGTTGTGACCGACTCTGGGGGTTGGTGCTCATCTCCATTTCTAAGCCAAAGAGCCGGCATTGTCCATAGACACCTCCAAGGTCATGTGGCCATTGGAATGACTGCATGGAGCGCCGTTACCTTCCTGCCGGAGCGGTACCTATTGATCTACTCACATTTGCATGTTTTCGAACTGCTAGGTTGGCAGGAGCTGGGGCTAACAGCAGGCACTCATTCCGCTCCTGGGATTTGAACCTGGGACCTTTCGGTCTGCAAGTTCAACAGCTCAGCGCTTTAACACACTGTGCCACAGACACTTGGACCTAAGGTGCATGTGTGCTGTGTTGTTATATACATGTAATAACATTATATAGTATCACTAGCTGTGTCCGGCCACGCGTTGCTGTGGCTAGGACTTAATTTTTCTTTTCTTTTTGTTGTATGAACGTAGAGGCGTGGATGGGAGGTTGTGCTGTCAATTTTCAAGGTTGTGGGGCATTTAGTTTAGTTGTTTTGTCCGGTGCCGTGATTCCATTACCCTTTTATATATAGATAGATACATGGGTTATATAGCTGTGTGGAAGGGCCTTGAGTCTACACTGCCATATAATCCAGTGCAAATTAGATAATCTGTGGAAGAGGCCTAAGTGAGGCCCAAATCTGCCTGTCCCCTAACTGAACCCTGGCTGTCCCTTGGCTGAGTTGGTTGCTAGGAGACCAAGTGGGCAGAGATTAGCCCTCTAAACTGGCAGCAATTGGATAAAAACAATTATTGCTCTCCCTCTAATTAGGACTTTATTTTTCTTTTGTTTTTGTTGTATCAACCTAGAGGCGGATGATGGGTTGTGTTGTCAAATTTCGAGGTTGGGGGGCCTGTAGTTTTGTTGTTTTGTGGGTCGCCATGATGCCATCACTCATTTATATATATAGATAATAATACATAATAATAATATATAATAATAGCAGTCCAGTAATACAACCTAATGTCCTACTATGTACCGTATATACTCGAGTATAAGCCGGACCAAATATAAGCCGAGGCACCTAATTTTACCACAAAAACTGGGAAAACTTATTGACTCGAGTATAAGATGAGGGTGGGAAATGCAGCAGCTACAGGTGAATTTCAAAAATAAAAATAGATATTAATAAAATTGCATTATTTGAGGCATTAATAGGTTAAATGTTTTTGAATATTTATATAAAACTGTAATTTAAGATAATAATGCTTTAATAAGATAAGACTGTCCAACTCTGAATACCTATATACGCAAGTATAAGCCGACCTGAATAGAAGCCGGCCAGGACCCTCACTCGAGTATAAGCTGATTGGAGCTTTTTCAGCCCCAAATAAGGGCTGAAAAACTAGGCTTATACTTGAGTATATACAGTCTCACTTATCCAACACTCGCTTATCCAACATTCTGGATTATCCAACGCATTTTTGTAGTCAATGTTTTCAATACATCATGATATTTTGGTGCTGAATTCGTAAATACAGTAATTACTACATAGCATTACTGCGTACTGAACTACTTTTTCTGTCAAATTTGTTGTATAACATGATGTTTTGGTGCTTCATTTGTGAAATCTTAACCTAATTTGATGTTTAATAGGCTTTTCCTTAATCCCTCCTTATTATCCAACATATTCGCTTATCCAACGTTCTGCTGTCCCATTTATGTTGGATAAGTGAGACTCTACTGTATATTGTATTGAAAATACAGAGATATAAACAAGACCATTGGAAACACAGACCTAAGATTAAAACACATTAAAATCATTCATACCAATGACATGTACGTTTAAATTAATAGTCTATAATTGACTGGGTAGTTACAAGTTTTGCTCGGTCCTATCAAAGCCAACCTGAGCATTTCTAGGGTTTGAGATCAAAATCTTAATTTTCAAGATATCTTCAGACTTTGAAGTCAAGAACTGTGCTTTAAAAAGGAGATAAGAAAGCAAAGGTTTCTATACTTTCGCAATCCAACATGGAACATAAAAACAGGTTAAGCCTGCTTCCGTTCTGACCAATAATCAAGTTTCTTCGTTTTTGCTGACCAAAGAAAACCCTCAGGGCTACATTAGGATGCAAAAGAATACAGTTCAGCTTCATCTTTTGACAGAACGAGGAACAAAAGAAGAAATTCAACAGGTGAATTCCAAGCCAACCAGTTGAAGGAAAGAGGAAGAGAGAAAGAGGCAGCTCAATCCCGTCTTAAAGGTGAACCTAAAGCTCATCAATGCATGCAACAGGATGGAAGATGCTTCTGGGGTGGCTAAGATAATTTGGTTTCTGATGCACTGTGGGATTTATAACAAAAATATCTGCAGGGAGCAGGAAGTCCAGAAGGACAGAAAGATCTCTTCTATCCTATCTTATCTATCCAGAAGTGATAAGAGCAACAGAAAACCAGCTCAGACCTGAAATATCCAATTCCTGGTTCATATGGAGAGGACACTTTTGGGAACTGTAACTTCAGAAAACCCTTATATGGCAACTACCTGTGCCCGGCCCCGCGTTGCTGTGGCGAGTATGGTGGTATGGGAAATAAAGTATTGACTAATTGGTGGTAGTTAAGGTCAAGGGTCAAGGTTTTCCCCTGACATTAAGTCCATTATAAATGGGTTATATAGCTGTGTGGAAGGGCCTTGAGTCTACACTGCCATATAATCCAGTTCAAATCAGATAATCTGTATTTTATAGGCAGTGTGGAATAGGCCTAAGTGAGGCCTAACTCTGCCTGTCCCCTGGGCTGAGTGGGTTGCTAGGAGACCAAGTGGGCAGAGCTTAGCCTCTAACTGGCAGCAATTGGATAAAAACAATTCTTCCTCTCCCTCTAATTAGGACTTTATTTTTCTTTTCTTTTTGTTGTATGAACATAGAGGCATGGATGAGGGGTTGTGCTGCCAAGTTTAGTGTTTCTGGGATGTGCAGTTTTGTTGTTTTGTCCTAGGCCGAAATTTCATTACCCTTTTATATATATAGTTTTCAGACTTTATAGCCATGTGATCCCTTGACATCTACATTTATGTTGCTCTACCATCATAGCATAAGAACAGCCTGCCTCAAGGGAGCGTACTTGCTCCATCTATGTTTAACCTTTAAATGACCAGCCACTGCCATAAAGGACAAAAAGTTTCATCTATGCCGACAATCGTGCCATCACTGCTCTAGCAGGGAGCTTTGAAAGGATTGAACAGAAGCTCTCTGAAGCTTTAGGTGCTTTTACTGCATATTACAGGGATTCCAAATCCATCTAAAATGCAGACAGGTGCTATTCATCTTAAGAACAGACCAACATCTTGAGCTGTGAGGACACCCAAATATCAAGGAGTCACTCTGGGTGCTCTGACGTATAAAAAGCACTGCTTGAATATCAAGCAAAAAGTGGGCACTAGAAATGATATACGAAAGCTGACTGGCACAACCTGGGGATCTCAACCAGACAGTGAAGACATCTAGGTATACGCTCATTCTGTGCAATAATGTTTTTACTGAGTGTCATGTTTATATTTATTGATTTTTTTTGTAATTTGTATTTTTTTATTATAATGAGTATGTCATTGTCATTTTATACTTTTGATATTAGAGAAGTAGTGGTGGCATTGAATGTTTGCTGTTTATATGTATGTTAACCACTCTGAGTCCCTCTGGGGAGAGAGGGCAGCCTAGAAATAAATTATTTAGTATTATTATTATTGACACAACAACACTGTATGACACAGCAAACAAGATAGATATGCTGGATTTCATATCACAAAGTCGAACACTTCCCAAGCGTTTAGGACTGTGTGATGTATTTTCAGATGATGCGCACAGATCACAGTAGGGTGGCCTTTTGCAGTTGGCAGATCGTAATTTTGTCAATGTCTATTGTTTCCAAATGCCGGCTGAGATCTTTTGGCACGGCACCCAATGTGCCAATCACCTGCACTGGTTTCTGCCAGAGTCTTTGCAGATTATTATTATTATTATTATTATTATTATTATTATTATTATTATTATTATTATTACCTGCCCTTACACATTGCTACTCTGCTGCTGAGTACACATGCCCAGTGTGGAATACATTTCACCATGTTAAAACAGTGGATGTGGCTCTTAATGAGACATGCTGCATTATCACAGCATGTCTACACCCTACAGTGCTGGAGAAATTATACTGTTTAGCCAGAATTGCACCACCTGACATCCGTCGGGAAGTAGCAACCAGCAATGAAAGGACCAAGGCATTGACAACTCTGGCCCATCCTCTGTTCGGATATCAGCCAGCAAGCCAACAACTTAAATGAAGAAACAGATCCAAAGAGATACTCGCAGGAACACCTCAGCAAACAAGAGTCCAAAAGTGGCAGGCTAAAACCCAGAACCTCAATCAGTGGCTGAGAGCAGATGAGAAACTCCCTCCTGGGCACACAGATGGGGCAACTTGGAAGGCACTGAATAGACGGGATAGAGAGCCAATCAAGAAATGGGGCCACAAAACGGAGTCCACAACATGCGTGTGTGGAGAAGAGCAAACCACAGGCCACCTACTTTAATGCGGTCTGCCATTTACACAATGGAGAACCTTCTCACAGTGATACCAGAAGCACTCCAAGTGGACAGCTTCTGGTCAAAGGACATTTAGTATAATGCCAAGTTTTTAACTTTGCGTTTTTTTCTACATTATAGCTGTATTCTCAATTTGCTTCTGACATGATAGATAAATAAATAAGCAGCATAAGAATAAAACTATTTTGTTATTTAATGTGCCCATGCTTGGCACTTGAAGTGATAAATAAACAGTAATGAAATGCTGGTTATTTTCCCCTTGCTTTGGCCTTACCAGTGTTCAGAGTGAAAGCACCCGAGTTTCAAGGGGCAGAATAAACTCTTACCGCTTAAGAACAATCACAGGCGACCCCATTCTGGAATGGAACGGAGGGGAGCGGGGACAGGAAAAAGTGAAATTAAGGAAAGGAAAAGGAATCTAGCCAAGGAAGAAGCAAGGTGCAGTATTCATGTCTCCCTGCTGAGCTAGCTTTCTACTTGCAGGGTGGTTGTTTGATGACTCTTAACCCAAGGAGCATTTTGAGCCACTTCCTTCTCCCACCACATACTCTCAGTGGTATAGTCTATTGTGCAGCTCTGGAAAAGTTCCATTTCTGACCTGTAACTTCCAGAATTCCCCAGCCAGTTAATCATTCCGGTTAGGGGATTCTGGAACCTATTGTTCTACAAATGGAACTTTCCCAAGCTGTCGCCACTTCTAACCGTCTACATGTGTTAGAGAAGATTATACTTTTTTTACAATGCAGTCCTAGGTACTATTCAGAGGCACCGTGTGTTGGAATGGTTTGAGACTAGGGTTCGAATCTCCGTTCAGCCACGGAAATCCTTAGGCAAGTCACACTCTCTCAGCTTTAGAGGAAGGCTGTTACAAACATTACTTGAAGAAATATGACAAGATTGCAAAAAATTTGTACCATGCTTCTCTCAGTTGCACTCAGATTGCACATGTAAATGCATACAAGATTCCCAGGTAAATACACACAAGATCCCAGGTAAATGCATACAAGATTCCCAGGTAAATACACACAAGATCCCAGGTAAATGCATACAAGATTCCCAGGCAAATGCATACAAGATTCCCAGATAAATGCATACAAGAGTCCAAGGTAAATACACACAAGATCCCAGGTAAATGCATACAAGATCCCAGGTAAATGCATACAAGATCCCAGGTAAATACATACAAGATTCCCAGGTAAATACACACAAGATCCCAGGTAAATGCATACAAGATTCCCAGGTAAGTGCATACAAGATTCCCAGGTAAATGCATACAAGATTCCCAGGTAAATACACACAAGATCCCAGGTAAATGCATACAAGATTCCCAGGAAAATACACACAAGATAAATGCATAAATGCATAAATAAATCTTGTAAATGCATACAAGATTCCCAGGTAAATACACACAAGATCCCAGGTAAATGCATACAAGATTCCCAGGTAAATACACACAAGATCCCAGGTAAATACACACAAGATCCCAGGTAAATGCATACAAGATTCTCAGGTAAATACACACAATATCCCAGGTAAATGCATACAAGATCCTAGGTAAATGCACACAAGATCCCAGGTAAATACACACAAAATAAGTGCATAAATGCATAAATAAATCTTGTAAATGCATACAAGATTCCCAGGTAAATGCATACAAGATTCCCAGATAAATACACACAAGATCCTAGGTAAATACACACAAGATCCCAGGTAAATGCATACAAGATTCCCAGGTAAATGCATACAAGATCCCAGGTAAATGCATACAAGATCCCAGGTAAATGCATACAAGATTCCCAGGTAAATACACACAAGATCCCAGGTAAATGCATACAAGATTCCCAGGTAAATACACACAAGATCCCAGGTAAATACACACAAGATCCCAGGTAAATGCATACAAGATTCCCAGGAAAATACACACAAGATAAATGCATAAATGCATAAATAAATCTTGTAAATGCATACAAGATTCCCAGGTAAATACACACAAGATCCCAGGTAAATGCATACAAGATTCCCAGGTAAATACACACAAGATCCCAGGTAAATACACACAAGATCCCAGGTAAATGCATACAAGATTCTCAGGTAAATACACACAATATCCCAGGTAAATGCATACAAGATCCTAGGTAAATGCACACAAGATCCCAGGTAAATACACACAAAATAAGTGCATAAATGCATAAATAAATCTTGTAAATGCATACAAGATTCCCAGGTAAATGCATACAAGATTCCCAGATAAATACACACAAGATCCTAGGTAAATACACACAAGATCCCAGGTAAATGCATACAAGATTCCCAGGTAAATGCATACAAGATCCCAGGTAAATGCATACAAGATCCCAGGTAAATGCATACAAGATTCCCAGGTAAATACACACAAGATCCCAGGTAAATGCATACAAGATTCCCAGGTAAATACACACAAGATAAATGCATAAATGCATAAATAAATCTTGTAAATGCATACAAGATTCCCAGGTAAATACACACAAGATCCTAGGTAAATGCATACAAGATTCCCAGGTAAATACACACAAGATCCCAGGTAAATACACACAAGGTCCCAGGTAAATGCATACAAGATTCCCAGGAAAATACACACAAAATAAGTGCATAAATGCATAAATAAATCTTGTAAATGCATACAAGATTCCCAGGTAAATACACACAAGATCTCAGGTAAATGCATACAAGATCCCAGGTAAACGCATACAAGATTCCCAGGTAATTACACACAAGATCCCAGGTAAATACACACAAGATCCCAGGCAAATGCATACAATATCCCATTAATCAGCCCCAGAGGGATTTTAATAATCTATCCTATTTTTATTACGATTTTACCATTTATGTGTTTTAAATGCAATTTTTTATCCTGTATTTTTGTTTTAATTGATATATTGTATTACAGTTTTATCTTTTTATAGTGTTATTTGTATTATGTTGCCTATGTTTTGTTCTATGTTGTTTGGGCCTCTGCCCCATGTAAGCCGCCCCGAGTCCCCACAGGGAGATGGTGGCAGGGTATAAATAAAATTATTATTATTATTATTATTATTATTATTATTATTATTATTATTATTATTATTATTATATCCCTACTAGTGGGCCAGCCTAGGAAGACTTGGATCCAGAACCACACTCAACTGGATAACACTAAATGGATGGGTTGCTGTGACTATTCTGGGCTGTATGGCCATGTTCCAGAAGCATTCTCTCCTGACGTTTTTCCCACATCAGATGTTGTGAGGTTTAATGGAAACTAGGCAAGTGGGGTTTATAATGTCCAGGGTGGGAGAAAAAACTCTGTTGAAGGCAAGAGCAAATGTTGCACTTGGCCACCTTGATTAGCATTGAATGGCCATGCAGCTTCAAAGCCTCGCTGCTTCCTGCCTGGGGGAATTCCAGACAGGAAACAATCAGAGCCAGCTAACACAAAAGATTCCCACAGGCAGGAAAGCAACCCGGCTTTAAAGCTGCAAGGCTATTTAACACCGAGAAGGTTAGATATTATGAATAGGAATAATAATGAAAAATGCTGGCGAGGGTGCCAGGAAATTGGAACCTACATGCATGTGTGGTGGGATTGTAAACATGTAAAAGGTTTTTGGGAATTGGTCATAAGGGCAATAGAAAATATTATGAATATAAAAATTAGAAGGAATCCAGTGGAAATATTACTTTTAATTATAAAAAGAGGATGAGAAAGATAAGAGGGGAAAAAAATTAATAGAAATGCTATTAACAGCAGCTAGATGACTAATTGCAAAATATTGGAAAGGAGAAATGAAAAGACAAATTAATGAATGGTATAAAGAAGTTTGGAGAATGACACTGAATAACAAGCTAACATCAAATTTAAAAGTAAAGAAAGGATTGTGGAAAAAAATGATTTTGAAAGTATTTGGAGAAAATTTCTAGAAAAATTATTGGAAAAAGAAGATGGGAATTTACTTCCAAATGAAGAATTGAACTTTTGGTGGGACTACAGAAGAAGAGATGGCTCCGGAGAAGGGGGAAATGTATAGAATATGTTTATATAATTGTAATTTTTTCTTAAATACAGTAGAGTTTCACTTATCCAAGCCTCGCTTATCCAAGTTTCTGGATTATCCAAGGCATTTTTGTAGTCAATGTTTTCAATATATCGTTATATTTTGGTGCTAAATTCCTAAATACAATATTACAACATAACATTACTGTGCATTGAACTACTTTTTCTGTCAAATTTGTTGTTTAACATGATGTTTTGGTGCTTAATTTGTAAAATCATAACCTAATTTGATGTTTCCTTAATCCCTCCTTATTATCTAAGATATTCGCTTATCCAAGCTTCTGCCGGCCTGTTTAGCTTGGATAAATGAAACTCTACTGTTTTAGAGAAAATTTCTAGAAAAATTATTGGAAAAGGAAGACGGGAATTTACTTCCAAATGAAGAATTGAACTTTTGGTGGGACTACAGAAGAAGAGATGGCTTCGAAGAAGGGGGAAATGTATAGAATATATTTATATAATTGTAACTTTTTCTTAAATAATAATAACAATAAAAAATTAAAAGAAAAAAAAAGCTGCAAGCCTATTCAATGCTAATTAAGCTGGCCATTTACAACATTCACACTTTGTCTCCAGCAGACAAGAATTCTTTCTCCCATCCTGGATATTCCACAGGTATATGAACACTACTTGCCTAGTTTCCAACAGACCTCACAACCTCTGAGGATGCCTGCCATAAATGTGGGAGAAACGTCAGGAGAGAATGCTTCTGGAACATAGCCATACAGCCCGGAAAACACACAACAACCCAGTGATTCCGGCCATGAAAGTCTTCAACAACACACTAAATGGATACTCATTCTCCTCCTCCGCTAAACCTACTTACCTTTCTGTGAGGTGGCAAGAGATATTGGGTTCAAATACCAGTCTGGAAGTGTTTGTATGGCTATTGTGGCTCCCATCAAGCCCAATTACCATGAGCACGGGTCAAGGTGATGGGCCAGGAGTCCCAAAAAGACCTCCAGAGCGACTGAGTGCCCTTGCCTCGATGCCTCTATTTGAGGGAATTTATCAAGCTTTGGGGGAAGCACTGCAGAAATAAAAGTGTTGGTGCCGCCTGGCCATGCAAAGCATCCCGTTTTCCCTGTTCAGCACTCCATGAGCAATTTGCTTGTTTCCCGGAGTGCTGAGTAAGGTCACCTCTGTCATCACCGTTGTGGAGTTCTGCACTTTTCGCCTTAGAAAAAACAACAATGAGAGCCCAACTCTGCAGAAATGCCAGCTGAGCACACTGGCTCATGGACAAACATGCCTTCCAATGGGTTGCTGTGAGTTTTCCGGGCTGTATGGCCATTTTCTCCTGACATTTGCCCACATCTATGGCAGGCACCCTCAGAGGTTGTGAGGTCGGCTGGAAACTAGGCAAGTGTGAATGTTGCAATTGATCAGCTTGATTAGCATTGAATAGCCTTGCAGCTTCAAAGGAAACAATGAAAATGAACAAAATCTGGCTACCAGTATTTAAAAACTTTAAAATCAGGACAGTAAATAAAGAACAACATTCAGAATGATGTCCAGGATTGCAATTAACATTGAATGGCCTTGCAGCTTCAAAGCTTGGCTGCTTCCTGACCAGAGAAATCAACCATAGCAAAGCGCCTGATGATATACATATATACAATATAATTTACAATAATATATATTATATTGTATATGCATATAATATAATATTATTTTGTAATACAATATAATATTAATAATACAATATACAGTATTTAAAAACTTTAAACTCAGGACAGTAAATAAAGAACAACATTCAGAATGATGTCCAGGATTGCAATTAACATTGAATGGCCTTGCAGCTTCAAAGCTTGGCTGCTTCCTGACCAGAGAAATCAACCATAGCAAAGCGCCTGATGATATACATATATACAATATAATTTACAATAATATATATTATATTGTATATGCATATAATATAATATTATTTTGTAATACAATATAATATTAATAATACAATATACAGTATTTAAAAACTTTAAACTCAGGACAGTAAATAAAGAACAACATTCAGAATGATGTCCAGGATTGCAGTTAACATTGAATGGCCTTGCAGCTTCAAAGCTTGGCTGCTTCCTGACCAGAGAAATCAACCATAGCAAAGCGCCTGATGATATACATATATACAATATAATTTACAATAATATATATTATATTGTATATGCATATAATATAATATTATTTTGTAATACAATATAATATTAATAATACAATATACAGTATTTAAAAACTTTAAACTCAGGACAGTAAATAAAGAACAACATTCAGAATGATGTCCAGGATTGCAATTAACATTGAATGGCCTTGCAGCTTCAAAGCTTGGCTGCTTCCTGACCAGAGAAATCAACCATAGCAAAGCGCCTGATGATATACATATATACAATATAATTTACAATAATATATATTATATTGTATATGCATATAATATAATATTATTTTGTAATACAATATAATATTAATAATACAATATACAGTATTTAAAAACTTTAAACTCAGGACAGTAAATAAAGAACAACATTCAGAATGATGTCCAGGATTGCAATTAACATTGAATGGCCTTGCAGCTTCAAAGCTTGGCTGCTTCCTGACCAGAGAAATCAACCATAGCAAAGCGCCTGATGATATACATATATACAATATAATTTACAATAATATATATTATATTGTATATGCATATCTATATATATAAAAGAGTGATGGCATCAGGGCAGCGGACAAAACAACAAAACTACAGGCCCCCCAAACTCGAAATTTAACAACACAACCCATCATTCACAGCTCTAGGTTGATACAACAAAAAGAAAAGAAAAATAAAGTCCTAATTAGAGGGAGAGGAATAATAGTTTTTATCCAATTGCTGCCAGTTAGAAGGCTAAGCTCCGCCCACTTGGTCTCTTAGCAACCTACTCAGCCCAGGGGACAGGCAGTTAGGCCTCACTTAGGCCTCTTCCACAGATTACCAAATTTGCACTGGATTATATGGCAGTGTAGACTCAAGGCCCTTCCACATCTATATAACCCATTTAGAATCTTATATTATCTGCTTTGAACTGGATTATCTTGACTCCACACTGCCATATAATCCACTTCAGTGTGCATACTAAACATAAAGACAACCATACAAGAGACATTCAATACCACCACTATCTCAACAATTTCTCACCAACACCACCAGACAACATCACAGCAACGCGTGGCCGGGCACAGCTAGTACAATATAATTTACAATAATATATATTATACTAGCTGTGCCCGGCCACGCGTTGCTGTGGCGAAGTATGGTGGTATGGGAAATAAAGTATTAAGGAATTGGTGGTAGTTAAGGTAAAGGGTAAAGGTTTTCCCCTGACTCTGGGGGTTGGTGCTCATCTCGATTTCTAAGATGAAGAGCTGGTGTTGTCCGTAGACACCTCCAAGGCATGACTGCATGGAGTGCCATTATCATCCCGCCGGAGCCATACCTATTCATCTACTCTCATTTGTGAGGCCTAACTCTGCCTGTCCCCTGGGCTGAGTGGGTTGCTAGGAGACCCAAGTGGGTGGAGCTTAGCCTTCTAACTGGCAGGATTGGATAAAAACAATTATTCCTCTCCCTCTAATTAGGACTTTATTTTTCTTTTATTTTTGTTGTATGAACGTAGATGCATGGATGAGGGGTTGTGCTGCCAAATTTAGTGTTTCTGGGATGTGTAGTTGTGTTGTTTTGTCCTAGGCCGAAATTTCATTACCCTTTTATACATATAGATTATATATGCATATAACATTAAAAATATTATTTTGTAATACAATATAATACTAACAATACAATATACAGTAGGAGTCTCACTTATCCAAGCTAAACGGGCCGGCAGAAGCTTGGATAAGCGAATATCTTGGATAATAAGGAGGGATTAAGGAAAAGCCTATTAAACATCAAATTAGGTTATGATTTTACAAATTACGCACCAAAACATCATGTTATACAACAAATTTGACAGAAAAAGTAGTTCAATGCGCAGTAATGTTATGTAGTAATTACTGTATTTACGAATTTAGCACCAAAATATCATGATGTATTGAAAACATTGGCTACAAAAATGCGTTGGATAATTCAGAATGTTGGATAAGCAAGTGTTGGATAAGTGAAACTTTACTGTAATACTAACAATGCAATATACGTATATACATATAATATTAATATTATTATTATATTTATATTATATTATTATATTATATTATAATATTATTATTTTGACTGCATGGAGCGCCATTACTTTACGGCCAGACTACGGCCATTACCTTACGGCTATTGATCTACACACATTGGCATGTTTTCGAACTGCTAGGTTGGCAGGAGCTGGGCCTAACAGCGGGCGCTCACTCTGCTTCCGGGATTTGAACCTGGAACCTTTTGGTCTGCAAGTTCAGCAGCTCAGTGCTTTAACACACTGCGCCACCAGAGGCCCCTGATATAGTACAATATGGCAATTGATTGCAAGTATTGAGCTATGCTAATAATATAATATTGTATGTAAATGTAATTTGTAAGCCGCTCTAAGTCCCCTTCAGGGTGAGAAGGGCGGGATATAAATGTATTAAATAAATAAATAAATAAACAAACCTGGACACAGCAAGTGGGGGTTATATATCTGTTCAGAAAACAGGGGAAAACAGGGCAGGAAACAATCAGGGGCAGCTAACACAACCCAACAAAGGATTTCCCCCAGACAGGAAGCAGCCAGGCTTCGAAGCTGCAAGGCAATTCAATGCTAATCAAGGGGGCCAATGGCAACATTCACACTTGCCTCAAACAGACAAGAGTTCTTTCCCCCACCCTGGACATTATTCCACAGATACATAAACCCCACTTGCCTAGTTTCCAACAGACCTCACAACCTCTAACGACGCCTGCCATAGATGGGAGAAAAACGTCAGGAGAGAATGCTTCTGGAACATGGCCAGACAGCCTGGGAATCTCACCGCAACCCATGAAAGCCTCCTGAAGCTGCTAGAAAGTGGAGAGAATAAATCTGTGGAAGGCTGTGACCGGGCCACATTTTCCGTGTGTGCAGTTTCTAAACAATGGCTATTTCAACACACACAGGCTGTGCTGTATTCACACTGACTCCTTCTACAAAGGGAGGGAAATTCTCTCTCCGTGAAGTATCACAGTGGGTTAGGATCTGCTGTGTGAGAGCTTGGGGAAAGTTACTCTAACAGGAAAAATAAAATGTATAGTTACTGTATAAAAACCAGGGAACAATGGCTTTTTCGGATCACAAAGTAACCATGCGGAGCCTCCTATCTATCTATCTTCAATACACATAATAAAAGTTTCTAAACAATGGCTATTTCAACACTCACATTTGCATGTTTTCAAACTGCTAGGTTGGCAGAAATACTTTATATACCAGTATATACGTTCACAAAATATATATACGTTCACAAAATAATTTATATAAGTTCACAAAATAATTTGGCCTAACACTTAGCCATGGTTCAGATATTACTGTATATACTCGAATATAAGCCAAGTTTTGCAGCCCTTTTTTTAACAATAAAATAATAAATCTCCTGCATACCTCATGATTTAAGAGATTAAAGCCAATTTAAGTACTGCATATACTCGAGTATAAGCCTAGTTTTTCAGCCCTTTTTTTAAGACTAAAAAAGCCCCCCTTGGCTTATACTTGGGTGAGGGTCCTGGTTGGCTTATATTTGGGTCAGCTTATACTCGAGAATATATGGTACATTTATTATTTTTCTCTATTATTATTGGCATTATTACATTTATTATTTTTCTCTATTATTGTTGCTACTATTACATTTATTTTACTCTATTTTATTATTATTAATACATTTATTATTTCACTCTGATCTTATTATTATTGCATTTATTATTTTAGTCTATTTATTATTACATGTATTATTTTCCTGCATTTATTATCATTATTATTACATGTATTATTTTACTCTATTATTATTAAAAGGATACATAAGCACATTTACATTGAAGATGAGAATAATGATTTGATCCGAGTTAGACAGTCTTATCTTAAATTTGAGCTTTATGTAAATATTCAAAAACATTTAACCTACTGAGGCCTCAATTAATGTAATTTTATTGGTACAGTATTATTATTACATGTATTATTTTCCTCTATTTATTATTACATGTATTATTTTCCTGCATTTATTATTATGATTACATGTATTTTTTACTCTATTATTATTAAAAGGATACATAAGCACATTTACATTGAAGAAGATGAGAATGATGATTTAATCAAAGTTGGAAAGCATTATCTTAAATTACAATTTTATGTAAATATTCAAAAACATTTCACCTTCTGACGCCTCAATTAATGTAATTTTATTGTTATCTATTTTTATTTCTGAAATTTACCACTCTCGGCTTATACTGGAGTCAACGTTTTCCCAATTTTTTGTGGTAAAATTAGGTTCCTCAGCTTATATTCGGGTCGGCTTATACTCGAGTATATATGGTATTATTATTATTGTTATTATTTGAAACACAACAAGATGAGTCCACAGCAGACACTCTGCTGGCTTTTGTATTGGATCACACATCGGACCCTTCCCAAGCGTCTAGGACTGTGTGATGTATTATTATTATTATTATTGTTGTTGTTGTTGTTGTTGTTGTTGTTGTTGTTATTTGAAACACAGCAAGATGAGTCCACAGCAGACACTCTTCTGGCTGTTGTATTGGATCACACGTCGGACCCTTCCCAAGCGTCTAGGACTGTGTGATGTATTATTATTATTATTATTATTATTATTATTATTATTATTATTGTTGTTGTTGTTGTTGTTTGAAACACAGCAAGATGAGTCCACAGCAGACACTCTTCTGGCTGTTGTATTGGATCACACATCGGACCCTTCCCAAGCGTCTAGGACTGTGTGATGTATTATTATTATTATTATTATTATTATTATTATTATTATTATTATTATTATTATTGTTGTTGTTGTTGTTTGAAACACAGCAAGATGAGTCCACAGCAGACACTCTTCTGGCTGTTGTATTGGATCACACGTCGGACCCTTCCCAAGCGTCTAGGACTGTGTGATGTATTATTATTATTATTATTATTATTATTATTATTATTATTATTATTATTATTGTTGTTGTTTGAAACACAGCAAGATGAGTCCACAGCAGACACTCTTCTGGCTGTTGTATTGGATCACACGTCGGACCCTTCCCAAGCGTCTAGGACTGTGTGATGTATCATTATTATTATTATTATTATTATTATTATTATTATTATTATTATTGTTATTTGAAACACAGCAAGGTGAGTCCACAGCAGACACTCTGCTGGCTGTTGTATTGGATCACACGTCGGACACTTCCCAAGCGTCTAGGACTGTGTGATGATGATAATAATAATAATAATAATAATAATAATAATAATAATAATAATACATTATTATTATTATTATTATTATTATTATTATTATTATTATTATTATTATTATTGTTATTTGAAACACAGCAAGGTGAGTCCACAGCAGACACTCTGCTGGCTGTTGTATTGGATCACACGTCGGACACTTCCCAAGCGTCTAGGACTGTGTGATGATGATAATAATAATAATAATAATAATAATAATAATAATACATTATTATTATTATTATTATTATTATTATTATTATTATTATTATTATTATTATTATTATTATTAGAAACACAACAAGATGAGTCCACAGCAGACACTCTGCTGGCTGTTGTATTGGATCACACGTCGGACACTTCCCAAGTGTCTAGGACTGTGTGATGTATCATTATTATTATTATTATTATTGCTATTTGAAACACAACAAGATGAGTCCACAGCAGACACTCTTCTGGCTGTTGTATTGGATCACACGTCGGACACTTCCCAAGTGTCTAGGACTGTGTGATGTATCATTATTATTATTATTATTATTGCTATTTGAAACACAACAAGATGAGTCCACAGCAGACACTCTTCTGGCTGTTGTATTGGATCACACGTCGGACACTTCCCAAGTGTCTAGGACTGTGTGATGTATCATTATTATTATTATTATTATTATTATTATTACTACTACTACTACTACTACTACACAGATGGGTTCTTTGTCGACCACAGTTCCCATCACCCACTAGTCGGCAAAGCCATTCTCCTGCTCTGCTCTTAATAGGTTAAAGGGTCATTAATCTGCTCAGCGGCCTACCTTGGCATGCCAGGAAAATGACCTACATCCCATTTATTTTTCCCCAACCCATCTCTGTTTACAGCCTCACCCAAAACGGTCCTGAAATTTGGCTCCTCTCCTCCCGCGTGGCCGAAACCACTTGAAACAAAGGCGCCGGTGGATTAAATAAATATATATATATATACACACACACACATGTCCATATGTCCTTGCTTTTTCGGGACCGGGCCACATAATCGCCGCCTCCTGGCTCCCCTCCATGTGAGGCGACAGATGTTTTGCCGAGCCAAAAAGCCATGCCAACAAATACTCTTCTCTCCCTCCCGTACGTTTGAAATCGGAGCCGGCGAAGAGCAAAAGGTAGACGTCTAGGAAAAAAAAGAGAGGCCTTCCTCTTCCTCCCGCCGCCTCGACTGCCATTTGGTCAGACCTCACCTGGAAAAGTTCTGTTCGTGATGAAGATGGAGCCAGCTCAGATTCCCCAATGCAGGAAGCAGCCAGGCTTTGAAGCTGCTAATCAAGCTGGCCAATTGCAACACTCACCTGGTCACTCTCCAAGGTACTGACTGAACAGCTCTGACTCAGGTAGGGGCAAACCTCGGCCCACCTGAGGAAGAAGGCTTCTTTGGATCCGCTAGGCCTCTGTGGTTTCCATGGCGACCAAATTAACTCAAGGGCAGGCTTGTGCAAATTTGGGCCTACTAGGTTTTTTGGACTTCAACTCCCACCATTCCTGGCCTCAGGCCCTTTCCTTTTCCCCCTCCGCCGCTTAAGCGGCGGAGGGGGAAAAGGAAAGGGCCCGAGGCCAGGAATGGTGGGAGTTGAAGTCCAAAACACCCGGAGGGCCGAGCTTCGCCCAGGCCTGTCCTTGAGTTAATTTGGTTGCCATGGAAACCACAGAGGCCTAGCGTAAATTTGCTCACCTGGGATTCCTTTTTTTGCCACATTTTCCCCTTCCCTATGAGTTAGATTGTACATTAATAATTGTACATTATTCCATTTTGTATATTAAATGGGAACAGCCACCATTTTGTTCTTTACTTCAGATGGAGAAAGTACTCTTTCGCACCTCAAACTGGAGCGGCCGCCATTTTGTTCTTTGCCTCAGGTGAAATTGGCAGCCATCTTTTACCTCAAATGGGGGCAGCCGCCATTTTGTTCTTTGCCTCAGGTGCATTGACAACTATTTTATATTATAAACTAGCTGTGCCCGGCCACGCGTTGCTGTGGTGTTGTCTGGTGGTGTTGGTGAGAAATTGTTGAGGTAGTGGTGGTATTGAATGTCTGTTGTATGGTTGTCTTTATGTTTAATATGCATTTGGTTGTTTGTGTACTGTGAAAGTGGTGAGGATAGAGGACACTGTTTATGTTGGATTAGTGAGACTCTACTGTATATTTGTAATCTTATATTATCTGCCTAGAATTGCCCCTTCTACACAGCTTTATAAAATGCACACTGAAGTCAATTATCTGGCAGTGTGGACTCAAGATAATCCAGTTCAAAGCAGATAATATAAGATTCTAAATGGGTAATATAGCTGTGTGGAAGGGTCTTGAGTCTACACAGCTATATAATACAGTTAAAATCAGATAATCTGTATCTTATAGGCAGTGTGGAAGAGGCCTGAGGCCTAACTGTGCCTGTCCCCTGGACTGAGTAGGTTACTAGGAGACCAAGTGGGCGGAGCTTAGCCCTCTAACTGGCAGCAATTGGATAAAAACAATTATTCCTTTCCCTCTAATTAGGACTTTATTTTTCTTTTCTTTTTGTTGTATCAACCTAGAGCCGTGGATGATGGGTTGTGTTGTCAAATTTTGATGTTGGGGGGCCTGTAGTTTTGTTGTTTTGTCTGCTGCCCTGATGCCATCACTCTTTTATATATATAGATGAGAGCAGTCACCATTTTGTTCGTTACTTCAGATGGCGGAGGAACTATTTTGCACCTCAAACTGGAGTGGCCGCCATTTTGTTCTTTGCCCCAGGTGAATTGGTGGCCATTTTGTATCTTAAATGGGAGCAGCCATTGTTTTGGTCTTTGCCTCATGTGAAGGGGCGGCCATTTTGTATATTGAATTGGAAGTGCCGCCATTTTGTTCTTTGCCTCAGATGAAATTGGCAGCCATCTTGTACCTCAAATGGGGGCAGCTGCCATTTTGTTATTTGCCTCAGGTGCATTGACAGCCATTTTATATTATAAATGAGAGCAGCCACCATTTTGTTCTTTACTTCAGATGGCGGAGCTATTTCGCACCTCAAACTGGAGCGGCTGCCATTTTGTTCTTTGCCTCAGGTGAAATTGGCAGCCATCTTGTACCTCAAATGGGGGCAGCAGCTATTTTGTTCTTTGCCCCAGGTGAATTGGTGGCCATTTCGTATATTAAATGGGAGCAGCCATTGTTTTGGTCTTTGCCTCAGGTGAAGGGGTGGCCATTTTGTATATTAAATTGAAAGTGCCGCCATTTTGTTCTTTGCCTCAGGTGAACTGGCAGCCATCTTGTACTTCAAATGTGAGCCTCAAATGTACCTCACCATTTCGTTCTTTGCCTCAGGTGCATTGGCTGCTATTTCGTATATTAAATGGGAGCAGCCATTGTTTTGGTCTTTGCCTCAGGTGAAGGGGCGGCCATTTTGTATATTTAATAGGAAGTGCCGCCATTTTGTTCTTTGCCTCAGGTGAACTGGCAGCCATCTTGTACCTCAAATGGGAGCCGCAAATGTACCTCACCATTTCGTTCTTTGCCTCAGGTGCATTGGCTGCTATTTCGTATATTAAATGGGAGCAGCCATTGTTTTGGTCTTTGCCTCAGGTGAAGGGGCGGCCATTTTGTATATTTAATAGGAAGTGCCGCCATTTTGTTCTTTGCATCAGGTGAACTGGCAGCCATCTTGTAGCTCAAATGGGAGCCTCAAATGTACCTCACCATTTCGTTCTTTGCCTCAGGTGCATTGGCTGCTATTTCAAATATTAAATGGGAGAAGCCATTGTTTTGTTCTTTGCTCCAGGTGGAGAGGCAGCCATTTTATGCCTCCAACTGTGACTCCACGCATTCCTCATCATTGTCTAATTAATTCCTTTCTTTTTTTCCCATCTAGAAATCACGAAGACCAGAAACTTTGCTTGGAGGTTCGTTTTGGGGATAGTTTTAATTGGTGCCCTGCATCAGTAGGACCGGCGATCCACACACCCTGTTGCTGTTCATGAAAACAGAGAAAGGGAGTTGTATATATTTAGCTGGGTGAAAAAGGCCACTAATGAACACTTGCCAAAATGGCTTTGGGAACTGTCATGCGGAAGGTGTGGGAGTGGTGAAGACTATCATCATCACCGCCCGGTTTCCTGCCCTCAAGAATGACACAGCCAGGCATTCCTTCTGTCACCTGGCCTTCCTCTTTGGGAATTACATTGGCCGGGATCAGACAAGGCTTGGAGGCAAACAGGAGAATGAACCCAGGATCACACCCATTCCTGCTTCAGAAGATACAAACACAGGCGCAATATCCCAATGGTGACATATTCCATATGACTGCTCACAACAAGGATTTTATCTGTCCTGTTTTAAAAAGAAACCAAGTTGCTAGACCTCAAGACAACCTTCAGATTTCATCATTCCTCCCAATGTCGTTGAACTATATCTCCCATCCTCCTTCACCCTGGACTATGTTGACATGGGTTGATGGGAAATCCATCTTTGGAGATCATCCAGAGGCAAAGGTAAACCCCTCTGAACAAACTTATCATAGTAAGCATGGACAAACTTCGGCCCTCCAGGTGTTTTGGACTTCAACTTAAACAATTCCTAACAGCCTGGCACCCCAAGTCTAGGAGAAAGGCTGAATAGTTCAGTACTAATCAAGGTGACTAATTACAACATTCACACTTATCAGGGCCAACTAACACCTCCCAACAAAGGATTCCCCCAGGCAAGAAGCAGCCAGGCTTTGAAGCTGCAAGACCATTCTATGCTAATCAAGCTGGCCAATTGCAACATTCACACTTGTCTCAAACAGACAAGAGTTCTTTCTCCCACCCTGGACATTATTCCAGAGATATATAAACCCCACTTGCCTAGTTTCCAACAGACCTCACAACCTCCCAGGATGACTGCCATAGATACGGGTGAAACGTCAGGAGAGAAGGCTTCTGGAACATAGCCAGACAGCCTGGAAAAATCACAGCAACCCAGTGTGCAACCAAGTAGGTATATCAATATTTTTCGATATACAGTAGAGTCTCACTTATCCAACGTTCTGGATTATCCAACACATTTCTGTAGTCAATGTTTTCAATATATCATGATATTTTGGTGCTAAATTCGTAAATACAGTAATTACTACATAGCGTTACTGCGTATTGAACTACTTTTTCTGTCAAATTTGTTGTTAAACATGATGTTTTGGTGCTTAATTTGTAAAATCATAACCTAATTTGATGTGTAATAGGCTTTTCCTTAATTCCTCCTTATTATCCAACATATTCGCTTATCCAGCGTTCTGCAGGGCCGTTTATGTTGGATAAGTGAGACTCTACTGTATTGACTCCTGCAAGGAGATTTCCTTACAGACTGACGAAATACAACCTGCATGCACAGGGTCAACAAATCAAAGGCGTTTTCAATTATGATGTGGATAGGTGTGGTTGCACATCTTCTCTGAACAAATCTGGTGAGTCACCTTCAGTCGGAAGTGACTTGAAGGCACATCAATGTTGTCGTCGTCGTTGTTTGTCTTCAAGACACTTCTGATTTATCATGACCTCAGGTGAATCTATCAGAGGTTTCTGAGGCTGAGAGAGTGTGGCATTCCCAAGATCACCCTGAGATTTCCATGTCTGAGTGTGGATTCGCACCTGGCTCTCCAGGATTCTAGTCCAATGCTTACTATCTATTTGGATTGCTGTGAGTTTCCTGGTGCTGTATGGCCATGTTCCAGAAGCATTCTCTCCTGAAGTTTCACCCATATCTATGGCAGGCATCCTTACAATCGCTGAGGATGCCTGCCATAGATGTGGGCGAAACATCAGGAGAGAATGCTTCTGGAACATAGCCATACATCCTGGAAAACTCACAGCAAACCTGTGATTCTGGCCACGAAAGCCTTCGACAACACAACAATTTTACTCTATTTATTACATGTATTACTTTCCTGTATTTATTATTATTATTATTACATGTATTATTTTACTCTATTATTATTAAAAGGATACATAAGCACATTTACATTGAAAAAGATGAGAATAATGATTTAATCAGAGTTAGACAGTCTTATCTTAAATTAGAGCTTGATGTAAATACAGTAGAGTCTCACTTATCCAAGACTCGCTTATCCAACGTTCTGGATTATCCAACGCATTTTTGTAGTCAATGTTTTCAATACATCATGATATTTTGGTGCTAAATTCGTAAATACAGTAATTACTACATAGCATTACTGCGTATTGAACTACTTTTTCTGTCAAATTTGTTGTATAACATGATGTTTTGGTGCTTAATTTGTAAAATCATAACCTAATTTGATGTGCAATAGGCTTTTCCTTAATTCCTCCTTATTATCCAACATATTTGCTTATCCAACGTTCTGCCGGCCCGTTTATGTTGGATAAGTTAGACTCTATTGTACTATTTATTTATGGATGTCTCCACAACTAAATATATGCATTACAGATACATAATTCCTTTATAATTGACTTCTTTGGTTTAATTTGTGCAGTTTTATCTTCTGTTTGTTTTGTTTTTTTTATTATTAGCCTTCTAAAACCACAGAACAGCTTCATTTGCCTATTTCTCACTTTTTCAGGTTTGTTGGCACTTTCAGCAACCATTCCACACATTCTGCTCCATTGCAGGCTGGATATATGACTCAAACACAACTTGGAAACAGCTAAGAAATACACGAACCCTCGCATCCCAAGAGAAGCTTTGTCAGCAACTGCCAGCAAAGATCTTGCAAGGTAATAACCTCAGACTCTGCTAAACTAACTTATAACTGCCTTATGGGGTCTGTATCAAGCATGGGCAAACTTTGGCCCTCCAGGTGTTTTGGACTGCAACTCCCACAATTCCTAACAGCCGGTAGGCTGTTAGGAATTGTGGGTGTTGCAGTCCAAAACACCTGGAGGGCCAAAGTTTGCCCATGCCTGGTCTATACTTGCTGTTGAAAGACTACCAGTTGCCTTGAACTTAGAAGGAAGATGTTACAAGTAACATCCAAGTTACCTAAAACAACTTATTCAGAAACATTTCAAAAACAATGCTACAAGAAAGTTGTTTTGCCTGTCTAGGGAACAATGTATCCCAGCTATTTTTTTATTACATGTATATTATTAAGTGCATTTACCGGAGCAGGACTTTTTCAGGTTTTATGTTATTAATCCTAAAACGTTTTCAAACAGAATGCACAGAGAAGCATTGAAAATAGCCATGATGGTGCAATAAGTGGCCACGATGAATTAGCTCATAACAGACACAATGGGAAACCATTCTTCAACAAATGAATTCATTACTTTCCAGGCTCTGCCATTGGACCAGAAGACATTTATTTTATATCGAGGGCCTCCACCAACTTGCTCCCTGGGGGAGCAGGGAAGATATATAAAGATAGGTTGAAACTCTATGGAGAGGGAGATGGCGGATGATGGTGGGGGTAGAGAAGGGACCTATGTTAATTGCTGTAATATGTTTCATATATATGTCTATGTTTGATGTTTTTATAGTTTTAATTGTTTTAATCTACAGTTGTATGCTTTTTATTTAAATATGTGATATAGGTTTATATATATGTAAGGTATTGAATTTTGCCATTTATTATGTTGTAAACCGCTTTGAGTCCCCCCAGGGATGAGAAAAGTGGTATAGAAATGCAGTTAATAATAATAATAAGACTCCGCCAGAAACCAGTACTGGTGGTCCCGGTGGTGATCGGCACATTGGGTGCAGTGCCAAAAGATCTCAGCCGGCATTTGGAAACAATAGACATTGACAAAATTACTGCCAGCTGCAAAAGGCCACCCGACTGGGATCTGCACACATCATCCGAAAATACATCACACAGTCCTAGACACTTGGGAAGTGTTCGACTTGTGATTTTGTGATACGAAATCCAGCATATCTATCTTGTTTGCTGTGTCATAATAAAATAATAATAATACAGTAGAGTCTCACTTATCCAACATAAACGGGCCGGCAGAATGTTGAATACGCGAATATGTTGGATAATAAGGAGAGATTAAGGAGAAGCCTATTAAACACCAAATTAGTTATGATTTTACAAATTAAACACCAAAACATCATGTTATACAACAAATTTGACAGAAAAAGTAGTTCAATGCGCAGTAATGCTATGTAGTAATTACTGTATTTATGAATTTAGCACCAAAATATCACGATGTATTGAAAACATTGACTACAAAAATGCGTTGGATAATCCAGAATGTTGGATAAGCGAATGTTGGATAAGTGAGACTCTACTGTAATAATAATAATAATAATAATAATAATAATAATAATAATAATAATAATGTGTTGTCGAAGGCTTTCATGGCCGGGATCACAGGGTTGTTGTATGTCTTTCGGGCTGTGTAGCCATGTTCCAGAAGTATTCTCTCCTGACGTTTCGCCCACATCTATGGCAGGCATCCTACCTCACAACCTCTGAGGATGCCTGCCATAGATGTGGGCGAAACATCAGGAGAGAATACTTCTGGAACATGGCCACACAGCCCGAAAGACATACAACAACCTAATAATAATAATAATAATAATAATAATAATAATAATAATAATAATAATAATAATATGCTGAGCTGAGGGTAACTGAGGTTATTTTGGTACAATGGACAAAATTACAAAAAATATTTTAAAAGAAATCTGCATCATGTCATACAGTAGAGTCTCACTTATCCAACATTCGCTTATCCAACGTTCTGGATTATTATTATTATTATTATTATTTGAGTTTCTGTTAGAGTTCAGGAAAATACTTATTCAAACTACACTCCCCAGAATTAATTTGCCAGAAAGGTTTAGTATCCATAACGGCTGGATATTCTGGAAAATATAATCCAAAAAGAGAGACAGAGAGGGACTTTTCCAAACCTAAAATTAGTGGAGAATGAACTCTAGCATCTAGTAGTCATCGGGACTCTCCCATCCAAATACTAACCAGGGTTGACCCTGCTTAGCTTCCAAGATCAGACAGGATCTGGTGCCGTTAGGATAACCAAAGCTTTGTGGAGGGATTAATTTATGGGATTGCTGATTCTCTGAGTTATTCCAAAGGGGTAGCTTTTCCAAGCTCTAGGTATAATTTGGTAGAGAACCACTCTGGATAGAGAGTGCTTTCAAATGAGAAGACAAACCGAAAGGAGGCTAGAAAGGATGCAATGACATTTCGGCACACTGCCGGTGGGACAGACTGCATTACACGTAAACCACACTGTAACCTCATTAGCCTACATAGCTTGCTAAGCCTCTGCAGTACACCGTCTGATTAAGCCCAAGGGATCAGAGCCCGGGTTTTCTCCCTCCTTATCTTATCCCAGTGCCAACAAGGCCTGGCTGATGGGAACATGCCAGGTCCCGGTCCTTGTGCCGACAGAAATTAATAATTCGGCCCTCCACCCCATCGCAAGCAGAACTGTAGAACTCCCTTCCCCGGGAGATGCCAAGGAGGATCCCTTTGGTGACGCAAAAGAAGGGAAAACCTCTGACAAAGCAAAAGGCCCGCACAACTTCTGCACAAAACCATCAAATGTTACCTGCTCTGTTTCTTCGATTTGAGCTACGATTTGAGGACGCTGGGAGACAACATCCCTTCTCAGTCCTAGAAATTGACTGGGTGACCTTGGACAAGCTGCACTCTTTCAGCTTCAGAGGAATAAATCTTGCCAAGAAAAGCCTAGACTGGGATCAGGCACTAGATCCTGTCTAATCTTGGAAGCTAAGCAGAGTAAGCACTGGTTAATGCTTGAACGGGAGACAGCCAATAAAGACCAGATGCTGTAGGCTCTGTTTTAGAGTAAGGAACCAGCAAAACCACCTCTCAGTCTTCCTTGTTGAGGCTAGCTCTGAAAAATTACTAAAGTTGCCATGGGTCAACAGGCAACTCAGAGGCACATACCGTGTTTCCCCGAAAATAAGACAGTGTCTTATATTATTTTTTACTCCCAAAGATGCGCTAGGTCTTACTTTCAGGGGATATCTTATTTTTCCATGAAGAAGAATTCATATTCATTGTTAAACAAAAAAATTGAACATTTATTCTATACTGTACAGTAGTTGTCATCACAAACCAACATAACTCAATCAGACAAACTGTGACTCCTGTCAAGAATTTCTTGTTACTACCATTATTTACATATACAACTGATATGTAAGCCGCCCCGAGTCCCTGTGGGGAGATGGAGGCAGGGTATAAAAATATTATTATTATTATTATTATTATTATTATTATTATTATTATTATTATGTACATTTACCAAACCTGCATGTTCTGGTGTTCTGTTCATTGGGCATGCTTCCAAACAAAAACTTTGCTAGGTCTTACTTTCGGGGGAGGCCTTATATTTAGTAATTCAGCAAAACCTCTACTAGGTCTTATTTTTTGGGGATGTCTTACTTTCAGGGAAACAGGGTACATATGCACAAAAGGTCACCAAAATTGGAATAAATATAATTCTAGCATGTTATAACATCAACATTGAGACTGGGTTACAAATTTATTCTGCTCATCCACAGCCTCAAGCAAGTCACATTGAATCTGGCCAAAAACAGACAGAATTGACTTGAAGGCCCATGACAGCAACAAACACTATGAACAGATGAACATTCTAAGAATTGTTCTAATTTAGAAATGCAATATATATCAGACTTGACATGAAGACATAGAACAACAACATAATCTAGAAAACCAAACTGATAGGGCTACAGTGCAGGATTGCAACTCAAAAGTTTGACTCTCCACTAAATGACAATCCAGTAATTAATAATAATAATATTTTTATTTTTGTATGCCAATGGGGACTTGGATCAGCTCACACGGGGCAAGCCCAATACAATCATATAATATCATAAAATCAACAGTTAAGGCACTCTAAAATCATGGCAGTAAATAAAGAACAACACCCAGAAAACAGGGAATTCCAATCATGAAACAGTCAGGGCCAGCTAATAATAATAATAATAATAATAATAATAATAATAATAATAATAATAATAATAATTTTATTTTTGTACCCCGCCACCATCTCCCCAGAGGGACTCGGGGCGGCTTACAGATATAAAACCAGCATACAGTATACGGTTTTACAAAAACATACAAGTAAATTTAAAAGGCATTAAAAATCACGATCATTATAAAACACATGACAAACACAGCTAACACCTCCCAACAAAGGATTCCCCCAGACAGGAAGCAGACAGGCTTTGAAGCTGAAAGGCCATTCAGTGCTAATCAAGGTGGCTAATTGCAACATTCACACTTGCTTCAGGCAGACAAGAGTTCTTTCTTCCACCCTGAACATTATTCCACACAGATATATAAACTCAATTTGCCTAGTTTCCAACAAACTTCACAACCTCTGAGGATGCCTGCCATCTATGTGGGCAAAACATCAGGAGAGAATATTTCTGGAACATGGCCAGACAGCCCGGAAAACTCACGGCAACTCAATCCTGAGTCAGTTTCTCTCTCTCAAACTGGTCTCTCTCATAGGGTTGTGGTGAGGATAAACTTAGGGGAGAGGAAAACTTTGAAGTCAATGGAGCGCAGGAAAGTCATAGAATCCATCATATTTTGGGGCACTGCATAGAAAAGTGAAGTCTATATTTAAATAAATAGTCAAAAGGTAATAAAACCCTTTCCCCTCAAAGCTGTTATACTCTCAAAAGGCTTCTGTTTTATTATCTCTTCAAAAAAAAAAAAAGAACTCTAACCTGCCCCAAGCAGTAAGGGAAGAAAAACACATTTTTGAACATCCAGTCCTATACATCTTAATTTGGCAGTAAGACTTACTCAATTTAATGGAATGTACTTTAAAGGCATGTCATGTTAAGAATTTTGAACTTCCTTGGGGTTCAGATCCTGTTTGTATTACTTGATAGTCTGTCTCTTAGGATTGTTGTGAGGATAAAAAGGAGGAAACCAGTCTTAGCTATTGAGGATCAGAGAGAAACTTACAAATAGACATATTAGCCCAACAACAGTCATGCCTAACCATTTAAGATAGGGTTTTTGCTGTCCTAACATCTGGTAGGACCTAAGTTGGCGAAGAGATAAATATAATGACCACAGGTAATTTTCCCAAGCTGTTACGTGATCACCGGCTTGACTAGCTTTACAAATTATTTTTTTTATTGTGTCGGAAGTGACTTGAGAACATACTGCAAGTTGCTTCGGGTGTGAGAGAATTGGCCATCTACAGAGACGTTGCCCAGGGGACGCCCAGATGTGGTACCATCCTGCTGGGAGGCTTCTCTCATGTCCCTGCAAGCTAGAGCTGACAGACGAGAGCTCACCCTGCCTTGTAGATTCGAACCGGCAATCTTCAGGTCTACAACCCAATCTTCAGGTCAGCAGTCCAGCTGGCACAAGGGTTTAAACCCATTGCGCCACCGCAGCTCAATTACAAATTAATTGAAAATGGGGAAAGGTTGACTCTTATTCAAAATGCTAGGAACAGAAGTGTTTTGAATTTCAGTTTTTTATTCAGAGTTTGGAATACAGTAGAGTCTCACTTATCCAATGTAAATGGGCCGGCAGAACGTTAGATAAGCAAATATGTTAGATAATAAGGAGAGATTAAGGAAAAGCCTACTAAACATCAAATTAGGTTAAGATTTTACAAATTAAACACCAAAACATCATGTCAGACAACAAATTTGACAGAAAAAGTAGTTCAATACGCAATATGTTGTAATTACTGTATTTACAAATTTAGCACCAAAATATCATGACTTATTGAAAACATTGACTACAAAAATACGTTGGATAATTCAGAACGTTGGATAAGCGAGTGTTGGATAAGTGAGACTCTACTGTAATTGAAAATGGGGAAAGGTTGACTCTTATTCAAAATGCTAGGAACAGAAGTGTTTTGAATTTCAGTTTTTTTTATTCAGAGTTTGGAATACCTGTATTTATATATTGTATGTAACAAGATATTTCATCCTGTGAATTAAATCCTAAAAATTGAGTTCATTTACATCTCCTATACCCTTTAAACTTAAATGTAATATTCTGAATAATTTTGTAATGGAAACACAGTGTGTTTCAATCTGAACCACCAGAAAGCAAAGGCGTCACTCCCCCAGCCATCCACATGGGCAGTTTTCAATGTCGGAATTCTGAACAACAGATGTCACAAACTCTCAGCCTCAAAGGAAGGCAACACAATTGGGGGGACGGGACAGGATTGGCATTAAGTGAGAGTTGACCTGAAGCCATGGAGTAACAACAAAGGCAGATCAATGCTAATCAAGGTGACCAATTGCAACATTCACAACAGGCAAGAGTTAATTCTCCCACTCTGGACATTCCACAGATATATACACCTCACTTGCTTAGTTTCCAACAGACCTCACAACCTCTGAGGATGCCTGCCATAGATGTGGGCAAAACGTCAGGAGAGAATGCTTCTGGAAAATGGCTATACAGTCCGGAAAACACACAGCAACCCAGTAATTCCAGCCACGAAAGCCTTCGACAACACAACAGAGGCAGACTTTGATGTCCTTCAGAACCAAAGAAAGGTCTTGAATTGTCAAGTCCCGATTGGAAAACCAGTGGGTGCACCTGAGCCAAACTTCCCACCAAGGTTCACAGCAGCCATGGCCACTTGCCACAGGCCAAGTTCCCCATCAGACTGACGAGCTGCTTAATTAAATGAGTCGTCAGGCAGAGTAATTTATAGCCAGACTTGAAGTCAAGGGAGTCCTGATGTGGACGGACAGGTAAGAAGGTTGCTGCCTCAGCCTCAAGATTCACTCAGTGCTACTCCACTGGAAAAACCCGGCAACCTCCGGCACAGAAGCCAGTCTGACTCCAGTGTGGCCTCCAGGAAGTTTTGCAAGTTCCTATTTTCTCCTCTGCCCTTAGGAGTGAGCTCCAAACCCTCAAGATTTCAACAGATGCAAAAATCTGACAGGGAAATCTAGAGGAGCAATGATTCAGGCATGAGTGGAATAGCTTTTGACCAGCTTTATGGATATCTTTATAAATATCAAGTTTTAAATTCATCTAATACAGGCATCCTCTAGCTGTTTGGGCCTCCAACTCCCAGGAGCCCTCGCCAGCTTATTCAATGGTCAGGAATTCTGGGGTTTGGAGGCCCAAACATTTGGAGGGTTGCAATTTGAGGATGCCTGTTCTAATACCCTGACCTCCCTTTCACGGTTGTAAATGTTATGTAGCATTTCTACAAATGCAGCCTGATGTGTGTGTGTGCATGTATATATGTAAGTGTGTGTGTGTGTGTGTGTGTGTGTGTGTGTGTGTGTGTGTATATATATATATATATATATATATATATATATATATATATACACACACACACATACATACATACATACATACACACACACACACATACACACACTAGCTGTGCCCGGCCACGCGTTGCTGTGGCAAAGTATGGTGGTGTGGGAAATAAAGTATTGAGGAATTGGCGGTAGTTAAGGGAAAGGGTACATGTTTTCCCCTGACATTAAGTCCAGTCGTGTCTGACTCTGGGGGTTGGTGCTCATCAATATCCAGTTCAAAGCCGATAATATAAGATTATAAATTGGTTATATAGCTGTGTGGAAGGGCCTTGAGTCTACACTGCCATATAATCCAGTGCAAATTAGATAATCTGTGGAAGAGGCCTAAGTGAAGCCTAACTCTGCCTGTCCCCTGGGCTGAGTCGGTTGCTAGGAGACCAAGTGGGCGGAGCTTAGCCTTCTAACAGGCAGCAATTGGATAAAAACAATTATTCCTTTCCCTCTAATTAGGACTTTATTTTTCTTTTCTTTTTGTTGTATGAACGTAGAGGCATGGATGAGGGGTTGTGTTGCCAACTTTAGTGTTTCTGGGATGTGTAGTTTTGTTGTTTTGTCCTAGGCCGAAATTTCATTACCCTTTTATATATATAGATGTATCTCCACACACACACATCAGGCTGCATTTGTCGAAATATCTATATCTATACATCTTCATCAAAAAGGCTCGAGCATATGAAGGAAGAACCCACGCAGTGTTGTAGCACAGCCAGGAATTGTTCAAAGTGCTGAGAATATATTGCTTAGCATTGCCTGAATATTTCTGCAGCATCTCTTTGCATTCATAAGGGCCAGAAACTTGCTTAGGCAACCAAAACCAAAGGAGCTATACTCGGCTCATCTCTAGGCTTCAATGCCCTCTTTATAATAGAGGGGTAGATAGATTTTCCCAGAAAGCAGATTGCTGTAAACTGGATTTGAATGTGCAATCGAGATCAATTAGTTTCACAAAAGTCCTGCCCTGCGGAAGATGTGTTTTAAAGATCCTGTTGGAACTGGTTGGAGCTGATATGGATCAGCTTAGTGGCTTGGATTTTTGGTTTGTCAAGGAAAACCCTGTGATAGGGTCGCCCGGAGGCAGAAAGGTCACGAAAAGCAGACAATGACAACAAATTGATTTGCTAAAGGGTCTTGCATAAGAACTGCTGGCATTTTGAAATTTACATATCATTGAGGAAGAGTTTAGCTCCAATTATTTCCTGCAATGCTAATTAACTCTCTTCACATCCTTACCTCATTTAATTCTACCAGTTCTCTAGATGAATCTTGAGAACAAACTTTCTCAAAATTGAAATAGAGAAGCTGGGAGGGAAAAAATTGTCAATACTATACCTGCTTTTAATCTCTGGAAGCTGAATGTGAAAAACACAATAAAAAACTCATGCCACACAGTTCTTCCACAAGGATTAGTCACATTTTACAACACAGAAACATCAAAGCACATTGTGAAAAAAAATATACTGTAATGATGAAACATATCTGAGGTCAGTCTTGGATTTGGAATATGAATGGCTTCAAAACCAGCATACGTTAATATCTACCATCTTCTTTTAGTTCCAAGAATCTTAATTTATTTTGAGAAAATAAAGTTAATGGCATTAGCTTCAAAAGCCTGTGTCTTCAGATGCAAACAGAGCAAATGTTTATGCCACCAACTTTATTCTCACCATATCCCTTTGCATGCTAATACAGTAGAGTCTCACTTATCCAACATAAACGGGCCGGCAGAATGTTGGATAAGCGAATATGTTGGATAATAAGGAAGCATTAAGGAAAAGCCTATTAAACATCAAATTAAGTTATGATTTTACAAATGAAGCACCAAAACATCATGTTAGACAACAAATTTGGCAGAAAAAGTAGTTCAATACGCAGTAATGCTATGTAGTAATTACTGTATTTATTAATTTAGCACCAAAATATCATGATACAGTAGAGTCTCACTTATCCAACGTTCTGGATTATCCAACGCATTTTTGTAGTCAATGTTTTCAATACATCATGATATTTTGGTACTAAATTCGTAAATGCAGTAATTACTATATAGCATTACTGCGTATTGAACTACTTTTTCTGTCAAATCTGTTGTATAACATGATGTTTTGGTGCTTAATTTGTAAAATCATAACCTAATTTGATGTTTAATAGGCTTTTCCGTAATCTCTCCTTATTATCCAACATATTTGCTTATCCAACGTTCTGCCGGCCCGTTTACGTTGGATAAGCGAGACTCTACTGTATTTTGAGAAAATAAAGTTAATGGCATTAGTTTCAAAAGCCTGTGTCTTCAGATGCAAACAGAGAAAATGTTTATGAGTCCCTCCGGGTGAGAAGGGAAGGATAGAAATATTTGAAATAAATAAATAAATAAATTATGCCACCAACTTTATTCTCACCATATCCCTTTGCATGCTAATATTCCAGACTACCATGACTATGACTTCAAAATGAATTCATTCTGCCTCTCTCAACAGGAAAGGGAAGCTAAAAGGTGGATGTAGGCTGGGATTCTGCATTGAAACAGATGACACTGTATGAGCCAAAGAGACACATGTTTCCTAAGTATTGGTTTTGGTTGTCTAAGCAAGTTTCTAGCCCTTATGAATGCAAAGAGATGCTGTGAAAACATACAGGCAATGCTTCGGGGGAAACCAAGGAACTGATGGGAATGAGAGAGTCAGTTCTAACATTATGCATTAGCCTCCTATCCAAAGAAGGAAAAAAACCCAAAACAAATGCAGAACCAAGAAACAAGGAATTTTGACACAATTAATACCCAAAATAGACAAAATGTGGGAGAAGCAGAGTGACATTCTGGCAACACGTCATTTCAAAGCTTGGCTGCACAGCAGCTTGGGGGGGAAATATAAACAACCAAAAAGGAAGTCTTGTGGCACCTTTAAATAAACCAATTTATTTTAGTCTGAGCTTTCGTGGATTCCAAGCCAGTTCCTCGGAAGCTTCGCAGGCCGAAACATAGAAGCCTTCTCTCTCTCTCCCCGTCCCCTTAAGCCCTTTTGCCGCACCAGACGAGAAAGTCAAGCCTTGTAAACAGAGTTGGAAGAGGCCTCCTCCGTCTCTGGGGACCCAACCAGCCGCGTCTTCAATTAATAAATAGAAACACAGTCACATGGGTTGTTGTTGGGCAGCGTGTGTGGGAAGGATATAGTTAGCAGCTTAAACCCTCTTCTCTCTCAGCTGCTGCAACACAAGGAAAAGGACACAAGCAACGCTGGGAAGACTGGAACGTCTCAGTCCCAGATGCTCACATTCAGAGTTGTGCGTGTTTGGAGACTGAAATTTCTATAACCCAAGTGGCCAGGGGATTCTGGGAGGCATCTATATATATAAAAGGCTTTTGGCATCACGGCGACTCACAAAACAACAAAACCCAACACCCCCCAAACTCTAAAATTGGCAACACAATCCATCATCCGTGCCTCCAGTAAGATATAACACAATCACACAAAAAACACAATCACAACACCAAAAAAAGGCCAAAACCCACAACAGGCAATGTACGCATGCGTGTAGAACTCAAAGTATTTTTCGGGACAGCATGGCTGCTCAGGATCAACTCGCTCAAAGATTTCCCCTAGGTAGCAAGCACCCAGGCTTTGAACCACCGAGGCTATTCATTACAATTCTACCACCCCAAAAAAACATTCCCCTAAAAGGCAACTACCTAACCTTCCAAGCAGCAAGCCTATTCCTTTCTATTCCACCTCACCAAACAAGGATTCACATAAGAAAATGGACAGGCTTTCAGGCTGCAAAGCTATTCACTGTTATTCCACCTACCTAACAAAGAATTCCCATACGCCACAGCAACGCGTGGCCGGGCACAGCTAGTTACCCCCTAAATGGCTTTTCAATGGAGCCCTGGGGAAATCTCATCCTCATCTATATATATAAAAGAGTGATAGCATCAGGGCAGCAGACAAAACAACAAAACTACAGGCCCCCCAACCTCGAAATTTAACAACACAACCCATCATCCACGGCTCTAGGTTGATACAACAAAAAGAAAAGAAAAATAAAGTCCTAATTAGAGGGAGAGGAATAATAGTTTTTATCCAATTGCTGCCAGTTTGAAGGCTAAGCTCCGCCCACTTGGTCTCCTAGCAACCTACTCAGCCCAGAGGACAGGCGCAGTTAGGCCTCACTTAGGCCTCTTCTACAGATTATCAGATTTTAACTGGATTATATGGCAGTGTAGACTCAAGGCCCTTCCACACAGCTATATAACCCATTTAGAATCTTATATTATCTGCTTTGAACTGGATTATCTTGACTCCACACTGCCATATAATCCACTTCAGTGTGCATACTAAACATTAAGACTACCATACAACAGACATCCAATACCACCACTATCTCAACAATTTCTCACCAACACCACCAGACAACGCCACAGCAACGCGTGGCCAGGCACAGCTAGTTTGCTATAATCTAACTTGGAAATGTAGCATGCAGGTTCAAACACACAATAAGAATGTGTTGTTGAAGGCTTTCGTGGCCAGAATCACTGGGTTACTATAAGTTTTCCAGGCTGTATTCTCTCCTGACGTTTCGCCTATATTTATTTATTTATTTACAGTATTTATATTCCACCCTTCTCACCCCGAAGAGGACTCAGGGCGGATCACATTACACATATAAGGCAAACATTCAATGCCTTAACATAGAACAAAGACAAGACAAACACGGAGCTCCGAGCTGGCCTCGAACTCATGACCTCCTGGTCAGAGTGATTTGTTGCAGCTGGCTGCAGCTGGTTGCTCAACAGCCTGCACCACAGCCCGGCCACATCTGTGGCAGGCATCCTCAGAGGTTGTGAGGTCTGTTGGAAACTAGGCAAGTGGGGTTTATATATCTGTGGAAAGTCCAGGGTGGGAGAAAGAACTCTTGTCTGTTTGAGACAAGTGTGAATGTTGCCATTGGCCAGCTGGATTAGCACTGAATAGACTCACAGCTTCAAAGCCTGGCTGCTTTCCTGCTACATTCAGCAAAGGACAAGAGGGATCTTGTCATCTCTGAAGGAGTCTACTGTATACCATGCAGCTGTGGACAAGTCTCCATAGGGGCCACCAAATGCAGCATTGCTCAAACACGAATCAAGGAACATGAAAGGGACTGCAGACTAATTCAACTAGAGAAGTCAGCCATAGCAGAGCGCTTCATGAACCAACCTGGACACAGCATATAATTTGACAACACAGAAATGCTGGACCACTCGAATAATCACCATGTCAGACTGCACAGAGAAGCCACTGAAATCCACAATCATATGGACAATTTCAACAGAAAGGAGGAAACCATGAACATAAACAAAATCTGACTACAGTATTAAAAAAATCTAAAATCAGAACAGTAAAGAAAGAACCACACTATGAAAACAGAGGAATTCCAGACAAGAAACAATCAGGGTCAGCTAATGCCTACCAACAAAGGATTCCCCCAGACAGAAAGCAGACAGACTTTGAAGTTGAAATGCCATTCAATGTGAATCAAGCTGGCCAATGGCAACATTCACACTTGCCTCAGGCAGACAAGAGTTCTTTCTCCCACCCTGGACATTATTCCACAGATACATAAACCCCACTTGCCTACTTTCCAACAGACCTCACAACCTCTGGGGATGCCTGTCATAGGTGTGGGTGAAACATCAGGAGAGAATGCCAGCACATCTCCCACCACGGCAGTGAGGGCGCTTATGGTTTGTTTCCTGGTTCTACTCACCGCTTTCTTTTCAGTTTTTTAGTTGCATTTGGGATTGGGTCGCTGGGAGTGTTCCAGGCTGTCTGGCCATGTTCTAGTAGCACTCTCTCCTGATGTTTCGCCTTCATTTATGGCAGGCATACTTAGAGGTTGGGAGGTCTGTTGGAAACTAGGGAAGTGAGGTGTATATATCTGTGGAATGATGTCCAGGCTTTGAAGCTGCAAGGCCATTCAATACTAATTGCAATATTGACACTTGCCTCCAACAGACAAGGGTTCTTTCTCCCACCCACAGATATAGAAACCCCACTTGCCTCGTTTCCAACAGACCTCACCACCTCTGAGGATGCCTGCCATAGATGTGGGCGAAACCTCAAGAGGGAATTCTTCTGGAACATGGCCATACAGCCCAGAAAACTCACAGCAACCCACACAATAAGAAATCCATGTGATGAAAACAACAACATATACAGTTGTGAAAAAAAGTAGAGTAAACCTAGAAGTACTTCACAAAGTGTCACAGTTTTTATTATTATTATTATCACATATATTATTATTATTATCACATCAATGATAATAATACGAACCACTAACTCTTCCTCTACCCTTATCCTTCCTATTTCCTGGACATCTAATAGTGATTTCTACTCACCACTGGTGATGATATGCGGGACTATTTTTAAGCATATCCCATCCCCACATAAAGAGCATCATCTCCACCAATACTTGTTATAGTTTAGCTTTGGAAGTTCACAATAATAATAAGCATTTTTGCCAGAATATAGGAAGACATTTGGTGCTTTTCAATCTGCAAAGGATACTTTGCCAAAATAAAGCCATAGTCAGCATCCTTTGGTCCATATACCGTATATACTCGAGTATAAGCCAACCCGAATATAAGCCGAGGCTTATATTTTACCACAAAAAAACTGGCAAAACATTAACTCCAGTATAAGCTGGAGGTAAATTTCAGAAATAAAAATAGATACCAATAAAATTACATTAATTGAGGCATCAGTAGGTTAAATGTTTTTGAATATTTACATCACGCTCAAATTTAAGATAACACTGTCCAACTCTGATCAAATCATTATTCTCATCTTCTTCAATGTAAATGTGCTTATGTATCCTTTTAATAGTAACTAGCTGTGCCCGGCCACGCGTTGCTGTGGCAAAGTGGTGGTGGTATTGGTTAAAAATTGTGTAATTTTTATTTGACGTTATTTGTATTTTTTTATAAATTTTATTGTAAGTTATCTTTTTATTATATTTTATTATTTTCTTGTATTATTTTAGGTTATTTTCTGTTATAGTATTTTATTGTATTAATTTTTTAGTGTTTTTAATTATTTTTTAGTGTTTTTTATTATTTTTTATTGGGTTGCTAGGAGACCAAGTTGAAGGAGCTTAGCCTTCTAACTGGCATCAATTGGATAAAAGCAATTATTCCTCTCTTTCTAATTAGGACTTTATTTTTCTTTTCTTTTTGTTGTATCAACCTAGAGGCGTGGATGATGGGTTGTGTTGTCAAATTTAGAGGTTGGGGGGCCTGCAGTTTTGTTGTTTTGTGGGTCGCCGTGATGCCATCACTCTTTTATATATATAGATAGAGTAAAATAATACATGTAATAATAATAATAAATACAGGAAAATAATAACTGTAATAATAAATAGAGTAAAATAATAAATACAATAATAATAAGATCAGAGTGAAATAATAAATGTATTAATAAAAATAGAGTAAAATAAATGTAATAGTAGCAACAATAATAGAGAAAAATAATAAATGTAATAATACCAATAATAATAGAAAAATAATAAATGTACCATATACAGCAGAGTCTCACTTATCCAACGTTCTGGATTATCCAACGCATTTTTGTAGTCAATGTTTTCAAAACATCGTGATATTTTGGTGCTAAATTCGTAAATACAGTAGAGTCTCACTTATCCAACACTCGCTTATCCAACGTTCTGGATTATCCAACGCATTTTTATAGTCAATGTTTTCAATGCATTGTGATATTTTGGTGCTAAATTCATAAATACAGTAATTACTACGTAGCATTCCAGCATATTGAACTACTTTTTCTGTCAAATTTGTTGTCTAACATGATATTTTGGTGCTTAATATGTACAATCATAACCTAATATGATGTTTAATAGGCTTTTCCTTAATCCCTCCTTATTATCCAACAGATTCACTTATCCAACATTTTGCTGGCCAGTTTATGTTGTATAAGTGAGACTCTACTGTAATACCAATAATAATAGAAAAATAATAAGTGTACCATATACAGTAGAGTCTCACTTATCCAACATTCTGCATTATCCAACGCATTTTTGTAGTCAATGTTTTCAATATATCGTGATATTTTGGTGCTAAATTCATAAATACAGTAATTACTACATAGCATTACTGTGTATTGAACTACTTTTTCTGTCAAATTTGTTGTCTAACATGATGTTTTGGTGCTTAATTGGTAAAATCATAACCTAATTTGATGTTTAATAGGCTTTTCCTTAGTCCCTCCTTATTATCCAACATATTCACTTATCCAACATTTTGCTGGCCAGTTTATGTTGGATAAGTGAAACTCTACTGTATTCTTGAGTATAAGCTGACCGAAATATAAGCAAACCAGGACCCTCACCCGAGTATAAGCCGAGGGGGGCTTTTTCGGTCTTAAAGAAGGGCTGAAAAACTAGGCTTATACTAGAGTATATACAGTAAATGAAAAAAAAAACCAAAAAACAGGAAGCACACCAAGAAGTACAGTAGAGTCTCACTTATCCAACACTCGCTTATCCAATGTTCTGGATTATCCAATGCATTTTTATAGTCAATGTTTTCAATATATTGTGATATTTTGGTGCTAAATTCATAAATACAGTAATTACTACATAGCATTATTGCTTATTGAACTACTTTTTCTGCCAAATGTGTTGTCTAACATGATGTTTTGGTGCTTAATTTGTAAAATCATAACCTAATTTGATGTTTAATAGGCTTTTCCTTAATGCCTCCTTATTATCCAACATATTTGCTTATCCAACGTTCTGCCGGCCCGTTTATGTTGGATAAGTGAGACTCTACTGTACATTAAAGGACATTTTATTCCCAATACTGTCATCTGTTGCTCAGGTACTGGGTTCAAATTCATGGACTTGGAACCACGTCAGAACCAAGAGAAAGTATGAAGCCAAGGCTTGAAAACAACGCTGAGAAAGTTGTGCCTGTATCTGAAGCAAAACCAAAAAAAAACTCCCGACACAGATCTGTCTGTTTGGGGTTAGAATTCACCCAATAGCTACCAAAGTGCTTCCTGGCTTGATCATTGTGCAACGTGAATGGAAAAGCCACCCCCTTCTGCTAATCTCTCCAGGAGCTAAGCAGCATCTTGGACTGCAATGGTAAACATCTCAGGATGAAAGGCAGATGAATCCAACTTGTTCATCAAGGGCTTCTCTACATATCTTCTTGCCTCCCAAATGCCCCCTTGATTGATCCAGGTCTTCCAGAAACCTATCTTTAAAGCAAAGCTATCTTTAAAGCAAATGAAGATTGGAAAACAGACACATGAGCTTTGTATTTACATGACTCAATCATGTATTGTCAAAGGCTTTCATGTCCAGAATCACTGGGTTGCTGTGAGTTTTCCGAGCTGCATGGCCATATTTCAGAAGCATTCTCTCCTGATGTTTCACCCACATCCATGGCAGGCATCCTTAGTGGTGTGATGTCTGTTGGAAACTAGGAAAGTAGGATTTATATATCTATGGAATAATGTCCAAGGTGGGATAAAGAACTCTTGTCTGTTGGAGGCGAGTGAGAATGTTGCCACTGGCCAGCTTGATTAGCATCGAATAACCTTGCAGCTTCAAAACCTGGCT